>NW_026652286.1:46008431-46247748 GCF_009828535.3 Hylobates moloch
ATAAGCTTTTTGATGTGCTGCTGGATTCGGTTTGCCAGTATTTTATTGAGGATTTTTGCATCAATGTTCATCAAGGATATTGGTCTGAAATTCTCTTTTTTGGTTGTGTCTCTGCCCGGCTTTGGTATCAGGATGATGCTGGCCTCATAAAATGAATGAGTTTTTCTACATGTTAACTAGAATTTATGGTAATTTGTAAAATGTTTTTCCATTTTTAAATGTAAGAATCTTTTATGTCTTCCCATGAAGCAGCAGTCACTGCTAGGGGTCTTAGGCTAACATCTGCCACCCCACCAGGCTGCATGGCCCATAAGCAGGTGTGGAGAGGACCAGAGTTCACCTGTCAGCAGCACCACGGAATCAACTGTCCAGCCTTTCTGCCATTAATTACTACAGATGTGGTCTTTTTTCCTGATATTCTATTCCCACCGGAGGCTTTTTATTAAGACCTTGTACCTGTGAACGCATCTGGGGTACAACATATTGTCTTCAAGGTATGGGGGTGGAAAATTGGAGGCAGGCTGCAAAAAGAGTGCACTCACTCTCCCTTCTTGCTTTTCTGGAACACAGGCTTGTCCAGCATGAAACTGGAGGTGAACCCAACTATCTGTGTCTGCAGGGAGACTTCTCCCATGTACACTGGCCACCTGACACCATGGGCCTCATGTGGAGATCCCACTGCCTCTGGTGCCTTCTCCCTGGCTGTATTTCTGGCCCAGGAGGCCAGCAAAGCTTCTGGGGCAGAAGTTGTCACCACAACTGTATTAACTCCCTCAAGGAGAGCAGCAGACTCTTCTAGGGCAGGCAATCCCTCCCCAGGGGGAAGAGCCACTTCAGGAGGATGTGTCTCCTCAGGGCTTCGCAGGGATATTTCCCTTTGTCCACCTTTGATTTTTTTGGTAATGATTTCCGGATTCTGGCCTCTTTTGCTGTGCTAGGAAAATCCCTTGATTTGGATAGGCAAAGGCACACAGGAGCTTATTTCTGGCACCAAAGGCCTGTGTGGCTTTGCCTTTAATTACAGGCACCAGAATGTCCCGGTGAATGCGATTAACAGGTGGCGGTTTAGAGGGTAAAGAAGGGATTAGTATCTTCTTCTGAGGTTTGGGGTTGTCCCTGTACTCTGCCGCCTTCTTTGGGCAGAGCGCTTTTTCACCTTTAGCAGAAATTTCTCCTTTGGTTCCCTTTGCTAATATTCTTGGCAAAGCAATTGTGTTTGGATGATTAGAAGCCTGCCGATCCTCTTCCCTCGACTTCTCTGAGGAGGTCCACTCCCTGCCTTTTGCCTTCTCCATACTCAGAGAAGAAGCAGAGCTTGGTCCAAAAATTCTTAAATCAGAGTGAAGGTATGCAGTAACCATTGCTACCAAGATGGAAACACATTCTATTTTTCCCTAAAGAGTCTGTGAAAAGAAGCTGGGCACTGTGGCTCACACCTATAGTCCCAGCTACTCAGGAGACTGAGGCAGGAGGATCACTTGAGCCCAGGAGGTTGAGTTTAGTCTGGACCACATAGTGAGACCCCACATCTCTAAAAAAGTTTTTAAAAATTCCGTGAAAAGAAAAACCCAAAGTGAGCAGCAGACCTACATATAAACATTGTTTAAAAAATACGTTTGCCCAAAAAATGGAAATAACCCAAACATCCATCAATTGCGGAATGGATATATGTTAATAAAATGTGGTATATCCAAGCAATGAAAAGGAATGAAGTGGCCAGGTGCGGTGGCTCACCCCTGTAATCCCAGCACTTTGGGAGGCTGAGGTGGGCGGATCACGAGGTCAGGAGATTGAGACCATCCTGGCTAATACGATGAAACCCTGCCTCTACTAAAAATACAAAAAATTAGCTGGGCATGGTGGTGGGTGCCTGTAGTACCAGCTACTAGGGAGGCTGAGGCAGGAGAATGGCATGAACCCGGGAGGCGGAGCTTGCAGTGAGCCGAGATCGCACCACTGCACTCCAGCCTGGGTGACAGAAGCAAGACTTCATCTCAAAAAAAAAAAAAAAAAAAAAGAAGAAAAGGAATGAAGTACTGATCCATGCTACACCATGGATGAACCTTGAAAACATTATGCTAAGTAAAAGAAGCCAGTCACGAAAGACCACACATTGTATGTTTCCATGTATATAAAATGTCCAGAACAGGCAAATATATAAAGACAGATGGTAGGGCTTCAGGGAATGGGGAGACTGGGTCATGACAGCTAATGGGTATGGGGGCTTGTTTTTGAGGCAGTGAAAATGATCTAAAATTGATTGTGGTGGTGGTTGCACAACTCTGTGAATATACTAAAAACCATTGACTTGCATGCTTTGAATGGATGAACTGTATGCTATATGAATTATATTTCAATAAAACTGTTAACAAAAATGAGGGGAAAATGGCTAGGTGTGGTGGCTCATGCCTGTAATCCCAGTGGTTTGGGAGGGCAAGGCGGGAGGATCACTGGAGCCCAGGAACAGAAACCAGCCTGGGCAACATAGGGAGACCCCCAATCTCTACAAACAATTAAAAAAAAATTAGCTGGGCATGGTGGTGTGTTCCTGTGGTCCCAACTACTCAGGAGGCTGAGGTGGGAGGATCACCCAAACTACTCAGGAGGCTGAACCTGGGAGGTTGAGGCTGCAGTGAGCTGTGATCGCACCACGGCACTCCAGCCTGGGCAACAGAGCAAGACTCTGTCTCTAAAAAATAAAAGGAAAAAAACCAAAATGCAAATTAGACCATTTTAGCATTTTCTCTCTCTCTCTCTTTTTTTTTTTTTTTTTTGAGGCAGAGTCTCACTCTGTTGCCCAGGCTGGAGTGCAGTGGCACAACCTTGGCTCACTGCAACTTCCACCTCCCGGGTTCAAGCAATTCTCCTGCCTCACCCTCCAGAGTAGCTGGGACTACAGGCACCTGCCACCACACCTGACTAATTTTTGTATTTTTAGTAGAGGTGGGCCAGGCTGGTCTTGAACTCCTGACTTCAAATGATCCACCCACCTCGGCCTCCCAAAGTGCTGGGATTACAGGTGTGAGCCATCACGCCTGGCCCATTTTAGCATTCTCTTAAGGATGGCTTGTTGCATTTTGAATAAATTCGAAATGGGTTAAAAAGCAATGGCCAGGGGCCGTGGCTCACGCCTGTAATCCCAGCACTTTGGGAGGCCGAAGCAGGCAGATCACGAGGTCAGGAGTTCCAGACCAGCCTGGCCAACATAGTGGAACCTCGTCTCTACTAAAAATACAAAAACTAGCCGAGTGTGGTGACACGTGCCTGTAGTCCCAGCTACTGGGGAGGCTGAGGCAGGAGAATTGCTTGAACGCAGGAGGCAGAGGTTGCAGTGAGCCGAGACCATGCCATTGCACTCCAGCCTGGGTGACAGAGTGAGACTCCATCTCAGAAAAAAAAAAAAGAGAATGTTTTCCAAGGCTTCTTATAAGATGTCAGTGAATCTTCATAGTCTGAGTTGAGACCTTCTAAAACAAGCTTAAGGTATGCTGATTTGCATACCTTTGACAAGGTTTAACTGACATATAATTTATAAATATCTGCAGGAATTTTTAATGTTCCATCATATCATTTCTCAATACTGGATGTTCATTGTTTTATACTTTTGCTACTTTAAATACCAAGAAGCCTTTTCACAGGAAGAATAAAATCTCCACTATCTTCCAGAGTGTAGGTAACAAAATATAAAATTAAACCAGATATATGTTTGACAAACTAACACTGAAAATCACCATTATAATATTCATAATGACATTATGTTAAAAGTTATCATAAAGTCTATAAAGTTTATCCTTAGATTTATAAAAAAATGCAGATTGTCTCAAGGTAAAAAATATAGTAAGTGCTTTTTGCTAAAAAGCTCTTTTTTGAATTAGGATGTGTTATAATGATCAAGACACCAGACAATACTAAATGTTACCCAAACTGCAACACAACACAATTTGAACATAATTTAAGCCTAAATTATTCTGCACCAGCAGGATTCTTTTTAGTGCCTGGCAGTATAAAGCTACCTTTAAGAAAAAAGACACAAAGTGTGAATAACAAGTTATGTGAAAAAATTAATACCAATGAAGATTAGCAGAGAGAAGTGAGGAAGGTGACCATCTCTCCATTCTGATAAGATGCCATCTCTAAACATTACATTCTTTTCAAGAAGTGGAACTTAAGATTTAGGTAAAGAAAACTGGAAAAACTAGCCTGAATGTGAATATCTAGTGTTAAAGCAACTTCCTAGAATGAGTGAATAAAGTTAAGAACATATATAGTTTTCTACTGGAAAGTAAGAGTTTTTGAAGGCTTTCATTTCTGCAAGGTTTGTAGTGTGACTGTTTTCCTACAAACTCATTGAATTCAGAGCTAAACAGTGGAATTACAAGCACAGCTCAAGAGGAACCCAGCCTGTTTCTGTTGTAGCAACATAAGATTACTGTTATGTTGTTGAATCTGTGGTTGCTTCCTCAAAGACCATTTCAAATGACTCTGTCCTCTCATCTGCTCAAAGCAGGAAGTCAAATCAGGTTTTCCTTTTTCATCAGAAGCATCACCACACTTTCTGTTTGCGTTGATGAGATGGTACAGCATGGTTACCTATCCACAGAAATCCTGCAAACTCACTTTGCTCCTTAATATTTCCAGCGCTTTATGGGCACCCATACAACACAAGCAAACTCTCCTTGTGGTTTTATTTTATCATATGGATAAGGTTTCTCTCATCCCACCATTCAACATTGTAAGCACATGTGAAGTATGAATTACTTCAAGGATCATAACTCCAAGACATAGTAATAATATAGCAAGAATAACAACGCTGAAATATATCTGACAGTTTTTGAGATCTTGTACCTTTGGAAAGTAAAAGAAATGGGGATATGACTTCTGGGGATGACTTCCGGATAACTGGTCTAATATGCTGAGGAGCTCTACTCTGATGGACTGGATTCACTGGTGAGAGGAGCCACGGAAACAAGCAATATACAATTCTTGTTTAGAACTCTGCTGCAAGTCATAGGTTCCAAATCAAGAAGGCTTTCACAGTGTCAGATATTGAGAAGAAAACCACAGTTGGGTTGTTTTGGTTGTGTAGCCACATCATTGAGGCACAGACACAGCATTGTGCTTCTCAGAGTAAGTGCCTGATCAAAATTTCTCTCTATTCTGTACTTCTTTTTCACCAGTGTTTTGAATGTTTTGTAGGTCTTTAAAAGAGTTGTCCAGACACTATATGAAAATTGGAAACTTTTGGTGAAAGATTTCCCATCATTAAACCAGCAAGAGTAGCCAGGCATGGTGGCTAGCACCTGTAATCCCAATGACTTGGGAGGCTGAGGTGGGAGGATCACTTGAGTCCAGAAGTTCAAGACCAGCCTAGGCAACAAAGCGAGCCCCTGTCTCTATAAAAAATTTTAAAATTAGCTGGGCCTGGTGGCAGGTGCCTGTAGTCCCAGCTACTTGAGAGGCTGAGGCAGGAAAATTGCTTGGGCCCAGGAGTCTGGAGGCTGTAGTGAACCGTGATCACGCCACTGCACTCCAGCCTAGGTAACAGTGAGACCCTGTCTTAAAAAAAAAAAAAAATCTGTTTACAGACTGAAGCAACCCTCCCGCCTTAGCCTCCTAAAGTGCTGGGATTACAGGCATGAGCCACCACTCCCAGCCTAAAGTAAACTTTTATTGAAGTAAAACACATATAGAACAGTGCACAAATCCTAAGTATACAGCATGAAAAACTTTTATAAAGCAAACATCCCTGTATAATGAGCACACATGAGGAAACATTACTAACACCCAGAAGTGATCCTTTGTACCTACTGTCAGTCACTATTCACCCAAAGAATAACCCGTATCCTGATTTTTAACACCAAATATTTGTTTTACCTGTTCTTAAACATTATATAAATGGAATGATACTGTATGTACTATTTTGTATCTTTCACTCAACGCTATGTGAGATTCATCCAAGTTACATAAAATTGTAGTTCTTTAATTTTCATTCATAAATAGGCAGAGGCCTTAAATAGACATTTCTCCAAAGAAGATATACAGATGGCCAATAACCACACGAAAAGAGCCATAGTATCACTAATCATTAATCAAAACCACAATGAGAGACCACCTTACACCCATTAGGATGGCTACTACCAAAAACCAGAAAATAAGTGTTGAAGAGGATGTGGAGAAACAAACCCTTATACACTGCAGCTGGGAATGAGAATGGTCCAGCTGCTATGGAAAACAGTATGATGGTCCCTCAAAAAATTAAATATAGAATTACCCATACCAAGTGATTCCACGATTCCACTTTGCGCTTTGGGTATGTACCTAAAAAAATGGAATGGAGGTTTCTTTTTTTTTTTTTTTTTTTTTTTGAGACGGAGTTGCGCTCTCTCGTCCAGGCTGGAGTGCAGTGGCGTGATCTCAGCTCACTGCAAGCTCCACCTCCTGGGTTCAAGCGATCAAGCGATTTTCCTGCCTCAGTCTCCCCAGTAGATCTTTAAGTCTGCAACCCAGACACACTGACAGCTGACAATCCCTTGGATGTACCTTGAATGTTTTTATCTTGTTTCTGGGCATTTGCACGAGCCATTCCCTTTGCCTAGAATAATTTTCACTAACTTTCTTTACCTGGATAACACCTACTTGACCTTTAGGTGTCTTCCTCCAAGAAGCTTCCCGGCCCCCCAGCCAGGTCAGATGTCCCTTATCTGTGTACCTGCTCTTGGGTGCTTTGTACACACCTCTATTTGTAGCTTTGATCACCCAGTATGGTGACTGATGGTTTGCGGTTTGTCTTTCCCGCCCCACCATCCTCCACCCCAGTGAGCTCCTTGAGGACAGGACTGGTCTTGTTCACCCCAGCACCTAATATAACATATGGCTTACAATGTACGTACAATGAATATTTTCATTCGTGTAGCACACTGTGCTTTTCAAAGTGCCCTGAAACAAACTCATCTACAGAGCTATAATAATATTTCCTTACTTAACCTTCATTCCTTCTGAATAAAATATTCTTTTAAAAAATATTACCATTACTTAGAACATTTATGTGAATTATCCATTATGTCACAAATGGGACTGAGTCGGGACTCTAACTATCTCATTTTTGCCTGACATATTAGAAGAGTTTGAGAAAAAGCAGATTTCTTTTGAATCACTTGACTGGAGGTGGTGTCTCTAGGAGTGTGGTGGGTAAATGGGTGCACGGAACTTAGAAGCTGACCTCAGCTGGTAACCTGACCTTCTCGTGAATTCATGTTCCTGGTTTCCTAGAAGCATAAATTGAGGCCAGCGTTGAAAAGGTGTTCACACTGTAGCCTGGGAGAAACTGTCTCTCAGTCCTTCGAATCACAGAACTAAAGAGCTTCAGATCATCTGGTTGAATCTCTGCCTTTAAGAAGTGGGGAAAGAGACTGGGAGCAGTGGCTCACTCCTGTCATCCCAGCACTTTGGGAGGCTGAGGTGGGTGGATCATCTGAGGTCAGGAGTTTCAGACCAGCCTGGTCAACACAGTGAAAACCCCATCTCTACTAAAAATACAAAAACTAGCCAGGGTGTGGTGGCACGCACCTGCAGTCCCAGCTACTTGGCAGTCTGAGGCAGGAGAATCACTTGAACCTGGGAGGTGGGTATTGCCGTGAGCCAAGACTGTGTTAGCCTAGGCACAGAGCAAGACTTTGACGCAAAAAAAAAAAGAAAAAAAAAAAGTGGAGAAAGAGATCTAGTATTTTGGCCTAGAAACCTCACAAGACTCACCAATCTAGTTTTTCTTTCTCCAAAAGGCTGGACTTGGCAGTTAGTAGGCTCCTGATCCCAGTCAAAATATCTCTTAGAATATTTTATCCTCCCTTTCTCAGAATCATCACCTGAATAGTATCCTCTGGGTAGGTGGTGCATTAATATTGCCATACGGAAATTCATGGAAGACAGAGTTCCTGGCCCTAGAAACTTACAAACTGAGACCAGGAGTTTGAGAGTGACTTGCACATGTCAATCAAGTCAAAAGAAAGAGAAACTCTTTTTTCTTTTTTCTTTTTTTTTTTGTTTTTGTTTTTTGAGATGGGGTCTCACTCTGTCACCTAGGCTAGGGTGCAGTGGTGTAAGCTTGGCTCACTGTAACCTCCGCCTCCTGGGCTCAAGTGATCTCCCACCTGAGCCTCCCGAGTAGCTGGGACCACAGGTGCGTGCCACCATGGCTGGCTAAAAAGGGAAACTTTCAATTTAATTCAGTTCAATTTAATTTTTTTTTTTTTGAGACAGAGTCTCGCCTAGGCTGGAGTGCAGTGGTGCAGTCTTGGCTCACTGCAACCTCGACCTCCCAGGTTCAAGTGATTCTCTTGCCTCAGCCTCCCGAGTAGCCAGGATTACAGGCACCTGCCACCATGCCTGGCTAATTTTTTTTTTTTTTTTTGTATTTTTAGTAGAGAAAGGGTTTTGCCATGTTGGCCAGGCTGGTCTCGAACTCTTGACCTCAAGTGATCTGCCCGCCTCGGCCTCCCAAAGGCGTGAGCCACTGCACCAAGCGGAAACTTTTTAAAGTGTGGGTTTTATTTGAAAACCAAGCCAGATATTAACTCAAAATAATTCTTTTTTTTTTGCCTTTGTATGAACTCTCCAGTTTGTATACATAGATGATCTCAAGTTATAATTTAAATTTAGGAAAGTGCTTTTTCCCAGGGTCTGGAGGGGTAGGAGCAGGGAAGCAGGGAAATGACGCTACCGAGTGCCTCCTGTATGCCAATGATTTTTTGTTTGTTTTGTTTCAGAGAGGGAGTCTTGCTCTGTTGCCAAGGCTAGGGTGCAGTCATTATTCACAGGTGCAGTCATGGCTCACTGCAGCCTTGAACTCCTGTGCTCAAGCAATCCTCTTGCCTAAGCCTCCCAGGTAGCAAGTGAACACCACATGTCTGCTTTCCAGGGAGTTTTAGGTCAACCCTCACAACGAGCCTGTGAAGCAGGGATTGTTATTCCCACTTCTCCGGTAGCACACCAAGGTGCAAGGATTCCCTGTGGCTAGGTGGTTAGTAAGGTAAAATGGGGTGAGGTTTGAGCCCAGTCCTGACAATCATAGCTACACAAGGCTGCCAAGAAGTAGAAAAAGACAGTGGCATTTTGGGTCCCCATTATCAATTTGAAAGTTGTACAGTCTTAAGCTTGGAAGTCGGTCGTCTGGTTCAACCCTGCCTTTTGCAGAAGCAGCAGCTGGAGCCCTAAAAAAATAAAGCTACTTGCCTGCAATTAAACGGGGTGAGAGGGGGCAGATGAAGTGTAGGCATGTGGGGCTGGATCTGGCCCCACCCTGACACATAGAAAGCCTGAAATAGAAGTGAGAAAGGACAATTCCAAGAAAGAAAAGGCAGAGAAGTGGCTGTTCTTACTCCCACACCTAAGGTGTGAATTCTTTTATTGAGTCATAATAATTTCCCGAGAATTCCGAGTCCTGCTACTTTAGGTTCTTGCCCAGGAATCCACCTCTTTTCCCCTAAGCCCAACAACCCTTTGAGGTGCTCACGATTGAGCGCGTGGTGGGGGGGGTGGGGAAGGGGCTGCATGGGGGCGGGGCTCCTGTGGCTTCACGTCATCCACTGTCACCTCTGGTCCCCAAGTCTCTGGATCCTTTGGTCTCACCTCTAGACAACCGTATCTTTCAAACCTTCTTCCCTGGCAACTCCTCTCTGTCCCGACAAAATCTCTCCCAAGGCATTGTCCTTGTAGTTAGATTTACACAGAACTTCTGCTTTTATAAAGTGCGTTCTTGCCCAGCTTCTCACTTGCGTGTCATAGCACCCCTGGTGAGGTGGACAGGGAAGGGATGGCTCCCTCCATTTTGTAGGAAAGAGGGGGCTGCCCTCTTGATTCTTCAGTGTCGTCAGGGAATATTTACGAGCCCCAGCCTCACACGGGCCCAGCAGGGCTTCTTTGGCACAGGCTCTAGTTTTTTCTCTTGTTCCTTGGGTTTCCTAGAATCCCAAAGGACTCCCTGTGATAGACACATTACAAATAGGCGGATGATGCATGTGTGACGGTGCAGCTGCAGTTGCCAGCTCTGTGTTGCTGGGTGGCATCCCTCCAGGCTCTGTGGCTGATCTCCCACTCTATTGCGGGCCCCTCCTGTCCCATGCTTGCCATGCTTCCTGCTTATCATTCATTATCTAACCAGATTTCACGGGGATACACTTCTTCAACCTTCCGTTTTGTCCAAATGGAGCTATCTTGGTTTATTTTCTCTTGCCTAAATATTAGGCATGCCTAATGGGTTTCAAAAATTAATATAATTTATTTTCCATCTTGTCAGTGCAAAACAAAGGTGTTCTTGAGGCATGGCACTGAAGACCAGAATCTCTCCTCCTCTTCTACTTCTGTTTCTTGAATCAGCAACAAGTAAACAACAGTTCTGTAAACATGTGTGGGTCTGTGTCCATGTGTGCGTGGATCCACCATTTTCTTCCATTCTTAACTGGTTTCGGACACATTAGCTACCAGTGGCCTTCCTGTCTTGTTCAAAATGGACATTCCCGTAACATCTGGACTTTCATCAGGGCCCGTTTCAGCTGCTCATAGGTTACGAACATCACCACGTTCCAGGATCCCAAACGCAAAAAGGAGGGTGTAAATCTGATGAGAAAAACGACCAACACATCAGGTGGAGTGCTAGGAGATCACAACAGATGCGTGTGCTCTCCCGGGACACAATGGTAGTGCCAGAGGATCCAGACTTCTGTTCATCACAAGCATTTTCTGAATCCTTTCAGCCTTTCTCTCTCTCTCTCTTTTTTTTTTTTTTTTTTTTTCTGCTAAGGGGATTTAGGCAGAAGTTGGAGTAAGGGAAAGAAAAAAAACTCACATTTTGAGACAGGTTACTGTGTTAGGCAGCGAATTCTCACAGTTCTATAAGGCAGCCAATTTGCTGCCAGGTTCCTTTTCACAAACCCAGGCCCAGGGAGGTTAAGAGCTCAACCAAAGACCCGCGGCTAGTTAAGTGTCAGAGGTGCGGTTCTGACTCCACCCTGCTGCTGGGTGTTTCTGGGCTCAGTTACACCCTGGGTGGCCAGCCCTAACATGGCTCCCTGCCAGGACATGGAGAAGCTTGGGCTTTGCAGGGTGAAGACAGCGTGGCACCAGATTTAGCTCATCTCCAGAGAGGCTGGCCGTGCTGTGATGGCACTGCAGAGACAGTGTCCCCACCTCAGCTGTGGCTCCCAACTCAGGGAGAAGCCCCCGAGCTGGCCCCTGCCCCTCTCTCAGCCTGTCCCTCCACTAACCACCTCCTGGGCCCGTTTGCTCCCGCCAGACTCAGTTAGTCACATTCCCTGACGATGCCAGGCCCTCTTCCCTCCATGCCTTTGCTCCTCTTGCTCCCTCTGCCTGGACTGTCCCCTCCTCTCCTCCTTCTCTGGCTGGTGGCTCTTTGCTCTGGAGGACTCAGTTTGGGCACCGACCTCATGCCATGGGTTTTCTGGACTCTCATGGGGACTATAGCATTGTGACAACAAATGTAAACTCCGGAGTCAGACCTGGGTTCAAATCCAAGCTCTCCCAGTTTCTAGCTTTACAATCTGGGCACATCACTTAATCTTTCTAAGCCTCAGTTTCCTCATCTGTAAAATGAGGAAAATAACAGTATCTGCCTTGTAGAGTTAGTCGTGCAGATTCGGTGAGTTAATGTTGGACAGCACTCAGCACAGGGCACAGCATCAGTAAATGCTCAGTAAATACCACCAACTTATCTGCTGCTCTTTGAGGGAAGCATAACCCAGGGCCTGGCACTTGCAAGATCCTCCAGAAATGTTGGACAAGTGAAAGCAGTAACTAAGTGGCTACAGCTGAAGACTGTAATGATAGAGGCACGTTTTGGAAGAACAGTCTGTCAATTGCAATATGGTTTTATTACGTCATTCCCAGGCTTGGGAACATATAGTAGCTCCTGTTCACTTGTTGGGTGCATTCTAACACTGGGCACCAAAAACCTCTCTGTTGAAGACATCAGCAGTGGGAGGTGAAAGGGCCAAGCTAAGAGCTTACCAGTAGGATAAACAACATTGTTGGGTGTGGTGTCCGACGGTCTGGGTTTGAGCCATGGCTCCACCATTTTAACTTGTGATCTTGGATAAGTTACTTAAGTTTTCTGACACTCAGTCTTTTCCTTAGTTAATGTGGACAATACTACCCAGTTCAAGGGGTTGTTGGGATAATGTGTGTAAAGTGCTCAGCGTGAGGCCTAATATAGAGTGACTTAGCTATCGTGATAATCATAAACAACCTGCATTATCGAGTGCTCACTTTGTGCAAGGGACTGTGGGAGATAAAAGACATCTGAGCCACTTTTACTTTCAGGAACTTGCCCTTTGCATGACGAATAATTTAAGCCTACCAATACTATAATACAAGGCAAGAGGTGATAAATACCATAAAAATGGTATCAAATGGCATTGCAGAAGTTCCCAGGGAGGAGGGAAAATTTACACCTGAGAGTGTTAGGGAGGAGGTGGCATTTGAACTGGTCTTGAAGGATGGCTACAATTGACAGCCTGTAGATGATGAGGCATTCCATGCAGAGGGAGCAGTAAGTGCAAGAATACGTGGAGTGTGTGGAGACAGTGAGGAAGGCACCAGCTGTGGTCAGTGTGGTGCTCAATGGCCATGGCAGGAGGTCCGGGAAGTCTCAGGATTGCTAACTTCCTCTGGAGACAGGCAGTACTTTTACCTATTCCTAGAATGTCTGTTCTCAGTCAGGCTTCCCTAACTCTCCCCATCAGGTATGGTTCGCTTTTTTCTTTTACTTGCATGGTTTTTTAAACTTCTCCTTTGTGGCATTCACATCTGTACTCTTCACTGCTACATCCCAGGCTGACCCACGGTAGCCACATTAGAAAAGATAGAAGCCCCTGTTCTCTGGGAGGGAGTGCTGGAGGCAGGAGGAGGCTCACCCCTTGTAGAAGGCTGTGGGGCCCTCCTGGGCCACCATCTTTATCATACAGTCAAGGGGGCTGAGGTACTGGCCTGGAGGTGAGTTCATATACCGGGTCTTCACCACGTCCACCGGGGAGGCCACCACTGTGGCACAGAAGCCGGCTCCAAAGGCAGAGACAAAGTGGCAGGGGAAATTGTCTGCAGAGGAAGAACGAGCAAATATCAAGGAGTGCGTTTGCGTTCTGTCCATATGTATGCACTGTTTGTCCTCAACTCAACCGTGAACTCCCTGAGCATAGGACAGTATTTTCCATATCTCTCACAGTGCCCTGGGCTAAGCTATTGGTAAGTAGTGGCAAACTAGGCCTGGGCTGACCCAGAGGTGGGAGGTCATGCAGGCTGTTTGAGGAAACCGAAGTCGGAGAAGGTGAGAGACCCTTGCTTAAAGCTATATAGTGAGAGGTGGTGCTGGGACTGGAACCCAAGTCTCCAGCCTCCCAGCCCAGGGGTCTTTCCTGTTTGTCACCACAATGTACCAGGCACTTTTTACTAGGCACTGCTTCTCTCTCTGCTCCTTCTAAAACCCAGTTGCCTCTGGGTGGTGCCCACTCCATGGAGTTCTGGGCTCCCTCCCTGCTGAGGGAGGGCTGCCTGCCTGGAGCCCAGGGCCTCACCAGTGAGCAGGTGATAGTCCAGCAGCTTCTCCTTGAGGACGTCGTAGGTCACCACCTCAGCACAGTTGACGATGGCATTCCTCATGATGTTGGGCAAAGTTCCTGTTAGGAAGGCGGTGGCGACAGATGAATGGGAAATGGGAGAAATGGATGCCCTGGCTGCAAGGCCACAGGCCCCAGTTTTGAGGCCATAGTGCCCCATTCCAATGGTCTCAGCCAGAGGATCCCACCCCAGCTGAGCATTTTCCACATTTTCCTTTCTAGGGTTAACAACTCTCAGATTATCCATGTTTTCCTCAGAGACAGAGAACAGAGAGGCCCACTTGTGTTCATTTGGCCACATTTGGAGGGTGATCTGCAATAGCTGTCAAAATTAAAATATGCTTCCTTCAGACCCAGCTGCAGCCAGAAAAGAAAGTCATTCAGCGAGAGGCTGAGCTCTTGGAACAGTGACAGAATGTGGTGCCAGCAGGGCCCTAGGAAACTGTCAGGACCAAACCCCTGGTTTCACAGGTAAGGGGACAAGCTCTGAAGGGTGCCCAACAAGTGAGTGAAGAGCCCCCGCTTAAGAGGTGTCCTGCCCTTAAACTTCACTGGATCAGTTTCTTGTGCAAACGTTCCTGCAACCTCTGGTTCACATGCGGAGAGAGTCCTGCATTCATCACAGTGGCTGCCATGTGGACACATAGGGAGCCCTCCAGCTTTGCTCCCAAGGAAGCGCTTCCTCATTGCATCTCCCTGCACCCACTCCTCACAGCTGTGCTTTTCTGATGCTCCTCTTTTTCCTCTGGGCTCTGCTTGAGGGCCCCTCCCCTTCTGTCTCCACATACCTAGAGCCTGTTCAGTCTTCCAGGCCCAGCTTAGGTGTCACCTTCTCTGCAGAGCCCGCCTCTGGAGCTCCACCTCTGGGGCAACCCCTATCACATCCTGCCTGTGGTGTAGCTGCATCTTGACTTATCTCCTCTGCTGTCCTCAGGCCCTGGGCGTGGGAAGGTGTCTTAAATTCATTTCTGGCTCCCTCACAGCAACCTGCACATGGCAAAGGGCTGGTAAAATGAACTGAGCTTGAGGGGCTGTGGCAGGTCAGTGAAGTATCTTTGGTTGTGATGTTCTTTCAGAATCACTGGAACACGCCATGCTGGGAGTCCTCTCCTTGCTGGGGTCCCTGCCCCAGCCTGAGGGGAGGGAAAGCTCTGCCTAAGGCCGCCTGCATTGGGAGTCCAGACCTACCTTTCCACAGACCCCTGACTCCTTCCTCCCTGGCGATGGTTCTGTAGGCGTCCATAGTCCCACTGTATTTTCTGTCACTCCCGGATGGCCCGAGGTGTATGCTGGCCTGAAATCGGACCTTCACCACATCTGTGGGCTGGGCACAGGTCACCGCCATGGCTCCTGTGGTGCAGCCGGCCAAAATCCGGGTAGTGAGGCTGGAGTCTGGGAGGGGCAGAGAGAGTGGGCCAGTGTCCCCTACTATGCAGCTCTCCGAGACACGCTGTTCTCTGCAGGGCTGCCCCTGCCGCCTCCTTGATGTCCACTCAGAGCCTCCTCTTGAGCATCTGGTACCAGCATCCCCCCGCCCCTGGCTCTGCCTCTGAGTCTAGACTTCCCTGGTCTCTTGACCCACACACTTTCGGCCACCCCTTTGGTGTTCAGGGACCTGGTCACTCACTGTCCACGCCTTTGGGGGTGTAGACCTGCTTGACGGAGTCATAGAGGCCGATGCGGATGGAGGCGAAGCTCATCTGGCGCTGGAGGCCGGCCACCAGCCCATTGTAGGGGCTGCAGGGACCCTCGGTCCGCACCATGGTCAGGATGGTGCCCAGCACACCACGGTACTGCACGAGCCGGGCAGTCTGGGCCGCCTGGTTCTCCCCCTGGATCTGAGGGACAATGGCGGGGGTGAGGACTCGGATGGGAAGGAAAGAAGGGGCTGCGTGCACAGGAACCCTGCTGGGGCTGGGCCTGCCTGGGCTGGGCCTGAGAACAACCATACTGGTCACAATAGAAATCACTGGTGTCTGGGCAGCATTTTACTGTTTACAAAGCAGTGTTATACACATGGCTTGGTGTTTGATCCTCAGAGTAAATCAGAGGGACAGATTGTTTTTCCCATTCTATAAGTGCTTCGTGGCTTGCCCAAGGTCACACAGTTAATTCCTTACTTTTACCTCACACTGTATGCTTTACAAAGTAGGGCCTAGCCCATAAAGGGCCCTGTCATATCATGCAAAGAATTTAGATTTTTTTGTCCTGGTGGATGGTGATGGGAGGAGGCAAGGAAGGGTCCTAAGCAGTGGAGTGAGAGTCTTCGTCAGGGTTCTGAGTGAGGAAGGGCATGTGGGCACACGTCATGGGGGATATGGGAGAGAACTAGCCCCTCCTTCCATGTGATCAATGATCCTTGGCCAAAGGGCACCTACCTGCAGGCGGACCTTGGCTGTGTCCAGTGGAAAGGTAAGGAGATCAGCAAAACAGGCTGCTGTGCCTGCCCCCAGGAACTTCACAGCCATGGTGGGAGGCACGTCTGAAGGCTTCAGTCCAACCATAGTCCTGGAAGGCTCTGCCCAGTCCCTTTAGGGCCGAGAGGGGGTCCAAGGAGAGAGGCTGCTCCACAGCCCTGGGCTTCAGTGCAGCGGTGAGGCTGCAGGAGACAGGTCAGAGGAGGCTGATGGAGCGATGTCTGGCCTGGCCCCCAGGAACTCCTCCACACCCAGGAGGGGCTTTAGAAAGGGAGAAGCCTGGGTGGTGCCATACTTAAGCTGCGTGAATTTGGCCTATAAAAACAGGTCACGTTCCTATCCCTTGGATTTTGCAATCCTCCTCCTGACCCTCTCCCTCCCCTCCTTACCATAGGTAGGCAGAGCTGATAGTGGTATCTGCACTGTATACATGAGGAAACCGAGGCTCAGGCACCTGTTCTCCCCAATATCAAACTGCTTACTTTTTTTTTTTTTTTTTTTTTTGGGACAGGGTCTTGCTCTGTTACCTGGACTGGAGTGCAGTGGTGCAATCCAGGCTCACTGCAGCCTTGACCTCTTGGACTCAAGTGACCCTCCCACCTTCAGCCTCCCGAGTAGCTGGGAATACAGGCCTGCATCACCATACCCAGCTAATTTTTTATTTTTTGTAGAGATGGGGGTCTCTCTATGTTGCCTATTCTGGTCTTGAACTCTTGGCCTCAGTGTGATCACTTGACAAGAGGGGCAGTTCTTAGCCACTCATGGGAAATGGAACGGATGGACGTAGACTCAGGTCAAAAGCCCACCTTGGGGCTCTAGAACTTTCAGTAGTCAAGCTGGGGGAGGAGGGGAAGCCACAGTGGTGGGAAAAGGTAGGAGCTGCCCTGAGGCCAGCACTCCCCAATCTTCTTCCCAATTCACTCCAGCCTCCCCTAGACCGCTAGCAGCCGGCAGCCTTTTGCCACTGGCCAGTGGAGGAAGAAGTCAACAGTGGAACCCTCATTCCTGTAGCTCCGCTGGGGCTCCTGAGGGATGGGATGTTCTAGTCTGCATGATCCATTAATGTTTGCTGGCTGCTTCTTGCACCAGATACCGTGCTGAGGGCTTTACAGACACTGACTGATTCGATCCCTTCATAAGGCTACAAGTAGTTGCTATTATTATTCTCATTTTGTAAACCAGGGACCTGAGGCTTCCCGGGCTTTCGGTAGTCATACAGCTGAAGTGCTGGAGCTGAGATTGGTGCCCACGTTTGTCTGACATCTGAAGCTGTGCCTGTTTCACTGCCCAGAGAGTCTCAGACTTCAGGGAGAGCCAAGGATCCCTTGAGCTGCTTGTTTACAGAGCAGATTCTCAACCCTCAGCCCACAGATCCTGATTTAGGTCTGGGGTGGGGCCTAGGAATCTGCATTAGGAAAACTCCCTGTGGTAGCTCTGAAGCGGGGGAAGAGGACCCCATTTTGAGACATCCTACCCAACACCAGTTGCCTCCCCAACTCCAACCCACCCTCCTGGCAAAGCCTTCATAGCAGCCCACTGAAGAAGCCCTCTGGGCAGAGAGACCATGGGCTCTGTAAAGCTCCCAGCAAATGACCTGGACCACGCCTCAGGTCAGAAGTGCCCCTGTCATGCCTACTCAGGAATAGGGCCCCAGGATCCTCATGGAAAGAGAGGGATTTATGCTCTGGAGGAATCGCAGAGATTCTGGGGCAGGCAAAGAAGAAAGCCACTTCCTGTCTATGGGGATTTGCAAAATCCCACCAGAGGCAGCCAGCAAGGCAAAGGGGGTGTGAGTCTTGAGTGAGTGACACGGGTGTTGGGTTCAGGTCCCAGCCCTGCCACAGTATCCTCATCAGGGCTGCAGCTCCCTTTTCATAAGGGCTGGGCTGAATCTCTATCAGGTCTGACATGCTGCAGCTAGTGAGCCCTGACTGCTCGGGGCTCCTCTCCGAAAGCCTCCAATGAAAGGGAGAACAAGGAGAAGGGAGAGGGAGAGGGGAAGGGATGAGGGAGGAGAAAGGGGTCTTACCTGTGAGTCCTGCCAGGGCAGGGGCAGCACAGGGGCTCCCTAGGGCTCCATCCCAGGAGGGGGCAGCAGGGATTGGATGGCCCCTCCTTGTCATTCACTGTTGTGTCTGCTGCTTCTGGCTTGGCACTGGTCTTATACACACGGGCTGACCTGAAACCTTATCCTAGAGAAGTTGGCTGACAGCCTGATCACTTGACAAGAGGCTGGCTGCTGAGGGCAGTGAGGTGAAAGGGGAGGTGAGTGAGTTCCAGATCTGGTTCAGTCCTCTTGACTTAGGGTGCTTTAATATAGCTCCTTTAAGCTGTGGATGCTTCCTTGGTTACAAAGGTGTATGGGTGGGTGGACCTGCTGCCACTTTTGAGTCCAAAGGTCAAGGCCTCCCTTGATAGGCTGGGCACAGCTCTCTCTCCCAGGTCTCTTAATAATAATAACTGTCATTTCTTTGTGCCTACTATGTGCTAAATATTTTACATACATTACTACTATTTTCCACAATCCTATGAGATAGGTGCTATTAGGATTCTAATTTTTTTACTTTTTTTTTTTGGTAATTTAAAATTTTTTAGTAGAGACGAGGTCTCGCTGTGTTCCCCAGGCTGGTCTTGAACTCCTGGGCTCAAGTGATCCTCCTGCCTCAGTCTGGCAAAGTGCTGGGATTCTAGGTGTGAGCCACCGTGCCCAACCTAATTTTTTTTTTAAATTACAGATTTATTGATATAGAATTCACATACCATACAATTCATCTGTTTCAAGTGCACAAATTCAAATGGTTTTTAGTATATTCTGAGTGGTGCAACCATCAACACAATCTATTTTAGAGCATTTTCATCACCCTCCCACCCTGGAAAAACTCCATACACATTTGTAGTCACTTCCCTTCCCCCACTCCCCAGCCTCAGGCAACCACTAATCAATCTACTTTCTGTCTCTATAAATTTGCCTGTTCTGAACACTTCCTAGAAATGGAATCATCCAATATATGCTTGTTTGTGACTGGCTTCTTTCATTTAGTATAGTAATGCTTTCAAAGTTCATCCATGTTGGAGCCTGTATCAGTATTTCATTTCTTTTTGGTGCTGGGGTTCCTAAAATCTTACCACTTATTTTACTGAGGAGGAAATGGAATCTCAGGGAGGTCAGGTAGCCAGCACGTGGCGGGGCCTGACTCCAGCCTGTAAACTGTAAGGCATTTTGGGCTTATCTACTGTGACCACCATTCTCTCCAACATGACACTTGGAGGCTTTAACATGGACACTGCTGGAGCCAAGGGAGCTGGGGCCGGGTGGAAGGGTGCCCCACAGAAGCTACTGGAGGCTCCATCTGTGGGCACTCAGAGTAAGGGCTGGGCATAGCTGAATCGGGCCCCAGGTGATGGGGGAAGGGGAGAAGAGGAAGAGAAGGGAGGGGAAGAGTGAGAAGCAGAAGGGAGGGAAGGAAAGGGAGTTAACTGGGTAGGGCAGAGGAGGAGTAGGCAGAAGTCTTTTCTGGACTGGGGCACAGAGCCAGGGTCACAGGGCAGGTGGTCAGAAGCACGGACATTCAAGGGCAAAGCTTAGGCTGTACCTGTCCTCTTCCTTGGACCAGGCCCTGACCTTAATGTCAGCAGTATAAGCAGCTGCATTAGTGTTAAGAGGGAAGTGGCTGTCAGGGCTGCTGAGATTAGGAAGGCTTAGGAAGTAGGTTCCGAGCTCCATCTGTAATTGCTAGTCTAGAGGTGGTGGAGTAAATTGCAGGGAGTCTGTGGGGGAAGAATAGAGTAGAAGCCCAAACCAAGAGGCAGCAGGCTCTGGAGAAACCCAGGGGGAGGGAGGGCCAGGCTCTCTTTGGCTTGGGAGCTTGAGGGCAGGGCCAGGTCTGCCTGCTTTGGCTCCATGTCCTGAGGCCAGCCCATGCTAGAAGTCCCAAGGCTGCCTACTCTGGGTTAGGATGCAACCAGCCTAGGGATCAGAAACACCTATTCACAGGTCTCTGTGGAGGGAGTGCTCAAAGGGAAGAGAGGCAGCCACTGGCTCGTTCTGGTGGTGGGAACACCTGTCTCATGCCTTAATCCATGCCACATGCCTGGTCAAGTCATTTACTTCGGAGTTGGCACTGGGAGATAGATTCAACTTCCATGGATAAGATATTGATAAATAACACACAGTTTTGAAGTGGAGGTGGGAGGTCTCGACCCTCAGGGTCCTTTTGTGTCATCAGAGGCTGCTCTCAGCCTGGGGCAGGAGCGTGTCCTCCTGACCCCATCAGGTTGTCTGCGGGAGCTGGAGTGGGATTTGGAGGAATATTCTTTACCTGGGGCTTTCCCCCTTAGGCCTGGGCCCTGACTGCCCCTCTTTAGGTCCCTTGGGCCCCAAGGGAAGTGGGGCCCTGGGCCTTGAATGCTCTGTGCTGGTGACTTGAGAGGGAGGCCGGCCTCTGTGGTGCTGGGGAGGGGTGGGCTGGCAGGCTTAGGAGCAGAGATAAATAGAAGGGGGAGGGCTTGTCACCAAGAAGGCGGCACCCACTCCTTCCTTGAGGTTCCCGCATCATTCTGCACCCTCTGAGGCCTGGGAGTGCTCTGCCTGCCCCAGTGGCTGCGTGCTTGCCTCTCTACTGGTTTGCTCCCGAGCGTCAGGAGAGTGAGTGGGGCTGACATTTCCTAAGCTTCCACCGTGTGCCAAAAGTAGGCGAAGCACTTTCACAAATGTCATCTCATTTGATCTTCCTCACAACCCCATGAAGCTGGGGTGATTATCTCTATTTTACAGATGAGGCCACAGAGGCTCAGACACAGCGAGACTGGTCTCTATCTCCAGCTGCACGCCGCTCACAGGCTTTCCTGGCTCTCTCTCTATAGCTGTCCACAGCCTGGGCCAATTCTCTGTGCTCACCCCAAGACCTGTCTCTTCTAGGAAGCCTTCCCTGACTGCTCCAGCCCACATGGTCTTTCTCCATGAAGTCCCTAAACTCAGAGCACTTATTGGCTGTACCTTGTTTTGATCACTGAAAGCAGTAGCCTTGCAATACCTCTGGGGATTTCTTGTGTGGTTAATCACTTCCTGACTACACAAACAGAGGCAAAACACTGAACTTACAGAAACTCTAGATATCATAATATCTAGAGTTAGATAGTTGCTTTGAGGACTGAGTGAAGTGACATGTACTTGGGGGTGAAAGCCTGTTGCCCAGCCACACTGCTCACTCTGCACATTTGGCTCCCTCGCTGCCCCCCCTCCCCGCCTTTTTTTTTTGATACGGAGTCTTGCTCTGTTGTCCAGGCTGGAGTGTGGTGGCGCGGTCTCGGTTTACTGCAACCTCCACCTCCTGGGTTCAAGTGATTCTCCGCCTCAGCCTCCTGAGTAGCTAGGACTACAGGCGTGCACCACGCCCAGCTGATTTTTGTATTTTTTTTTTTTTAGTAGAGACGGGGTTTTGCCAGGTTGGCCAGGGTAGTCTCAAACTCCTGACCTCAGGTGATCTGCCTGCCTCGGCCTCCCAAAGTGTTTGGATTACAGGTGTGAACCACCGCGCCCATCCATGGCCCTTTTCTTGTCTTCCTCACAGGGCTTTGTCTGTGGCAGCTGCTCAAGTGTTTGTGGTCTGACAGCCTCAGCCAGAATTACCCATCTCAGAGATAAAGGGGATTCTGAGGGTTCCATTTTGCTGATGGATTTCAAGCATCAGCAAAGTTAATACTGGGTGTCGCTGTCATCTGGACCAACCTGATCCTGGAGGAGCCAGAAGTCTCATGGTGATTGATCCTCGTCTGCCGGGGGTGTATGGTTGTTAATCTTTCTCTCTGGCAGTTAAGGCACACACGAATTCCTAGCATCCCCACTCTAGTGAAACACTTGTGCACAGATTACAAACACCAATATGATTTTATTCAAACACAGGCAAGAACAATGACCTTCAGAGCTGGGTAAAAACAATAAGTTAAAAGCATGGTTAGAATTTTAGACAATCAGATAAAAAGTTTGAAGGAGGTGATTTCCCCTTCCTCTCCTAATTGATTAATTCAACACAGCATAAAAATAATTTGTATCTATAAAATATCCTTGTTCCCACACAAATGAACTGGAGGTGGCCCTAGGATTTCCTTGACTATGCACAGTGCACACAATCTACATGTCCCTCCTCCCCAACTTTTAAGGCAAAAATGGTCCCGCATCTTCAGGCAGAGGGTGGGCTCATGCCAGCAGTCAGCTGTGTCAAGGACACTGGGAGGTGTTTCTCCACCGAAAGATGCCTGCTTGGGTCCCACTTGGGCGCGGATTCCATTTTGTTTCTAGCCTTTGCCTCACCACAGAAGAAAGGAGCTGAAATTCTGGCAAGTGGACACTGGACTGGTTTGGGGCACTCCTCCAGTCTGGGCTGACCGGGTCTCTTGAGGCATCCATGGCCTAGGCAAGTGGTGGTTTCAGGACTGTGACAGCCCTGAAGGAGCCAGACCTGGTGCCTCCTGCAAGCTGGACAAAGCTGAAGGAGGGTGGGCAGGTGTCTCCTTCCCCCAGCCCCTCAGGCTGCGTCAGTCTTTCTGGAAGTACCGAGAAGAAAATATCCGTGCAATCCTGCGGGTTTCTTCCTCAGGCAGGTTGGAGGGGAGCGAGTTAGGTCTGGGGCGACAAGGCCTTTGGGAGAGGGCTCCCCTGGTGGCTTCGCTCTTGTCCTGGAGAGGAAGAAGTCAGCTAGGTTAGCACTGAGGATATGGCACCACCAATGGATGACACTGGTTTCTCTCATCTTTTCGTCCTTTGGTTAATATTTATGTAGAGCTGCCTGGTTTACAAAGTGCTTTACATACCTTATCTTGCTTGACCCCTACCTCGACCCCATATGGGGGGTATATCATTCTCCCCATGTCGTGGATAAGGAAACTACATTCAGGTGGAATAAACTCAAGGTCCCACAGCTCTGAGTAGCAGAGCTGGGATGTGAACCCCAGCCCTGACTCTTTCTGTGCCTCTGGAGAAGGAGGGAGCGTCACCTCCAGGATAGGTTTGAATCCTCATCCCTTCTCCTGTTGCATGGCCTTAGACAAGTCATTTGTCCTCTGGGTTTAGTCCCATGTGTGATGCTGGGAACATATCCAACTCTCAGGGAGATGGTGGTGAATAATACACTCTCTTTTTGGCCCTTTGGAGCTCCCGGAGTTGCCAGGTGACATAAAGCACCTACCTACTGCCTGGCTACCAAACTTTGATCTCTCTGACTCTGGCTGACAGGGCATCACTAATTCCGCCTTTAAGATACTTAAACCTGTGGGTTATGGTATCATGGTCCTCTGGACTCCTCCAACTCATTTTTCTTTCTTTTTTCTTACTCCATGTCAGGCTCCTGTGCTGAAGGAACTCAAAGCTATACAGGAAAGCCATCCCAGATAGCTGGCTGAGAGCAAGGCCCTGGGGAAGAAGTGGGGGCCTGAGAGGGGAGGGGGCAGTTCTGAAAGGAGATGGGAGCAGCCTCCACAGGCAAACCCGGCTGACTTCATGGCATGCAGCTTGCTCTTCCCTGCCATCAAGTCCCATGAGCTGAGGCTGTCATAAGCTGAAGGACTATTGAGAGCACGCTATACCACTTCCTGGGCACTGAGAAGAAGCTTGGTGGAGACCCTAGAGACTGGGACTACCTGCCCCCTGCAATTCTGCTCATGAGAAACTGAGGCCCAGCGAGAGTTGCTTCTGGCATCAGTAACATTTGGTTATTCTTTCATGTCTTCAACCCTTTTTAATACCTACTTGAGAGGGGCACAGAAATAAACAGAACTCTGTTTTAGGCTTTCTCAGCTCAGAGTTAAGTCCTGGGAGGCACAGAGATCTGCCTAAAGAATTAGAATTGCCAGAATGAGATAAGGGGAGTGGAGTCAGGCATCCCTGATCTACTGTCTGGATGTCAGTTTCCCACCCATGAAATAGAAGGGTGGACGGGAAACCTTGAGGGTCCCTGCCAGTCTAGAATTCTAAGTGCCAAGGGAATGCCTACAATCTGGGAAGCTCTCAGTGCTATGAGCCCACAGGCAGCCTTTCCTTATAACCAAGAGCAAAGTGATGCTAGGGCTGGGCTGCACAGCAGAGACTAGAAGATATATCTCCCTGCCTTCTAGGCAGGTCTAGGCTACAAGGGAATAAGGAAACCCACTTTTTGCTGGTGTTTGCAGTTCTTCCTTCCAAAATACAGGAAGCACCTGCACTCCGTGATGCCTCAGGCCAGGGGAGGCCAGTGGGCCATCTTCTGCCTGTTGCTCTCCCACTTCCACACTGGGTGCTCCTGTAGGGCATGGACTGGGTCTGAGGCTTGGGATCCCAGCGAGGCCAGTTCCAAGACAGGAGCTTGGGAGCTGCTAGACCAGGGTGGGTGGGACCAGGCCAGGGTAACCACAGGTTTAAACTGGGTGGGGAGGAGACTCTTTATAGTAAGCTTCTTATTCATTCATTCTAGAACCAGTGGTTGTTGGCCTACCATATGCCAGGTCTTTAGTTAAGTTAAACTCTCTCAGGCTCTCTGTAGCACTTTAAGTTTGTGTATATCTTTCTCTACTCCCAAGATCCAAGATGGCTGTTTCCTGAGCTATTTGGGATTTAGGGTGACACAAGTCCCATTCCTGTCCCCCAGCTGTACTGCAGGTAGATTTTCTGGGTCATCAGTTGTATCTTACCTTCCATTTCTTTCTCTGCTACTCTGAAGGGGAAGTAGGGAGATGTTTGTTTTATGAGCCAGATGGGAAAACAGGCCTAAGAGCATAGTATTCTATCTCAAATCCTCAAATGAGGCATTTGTTTCCCCATCTTCTAGAAGAGATGTCTTCTCTGTTCTAGAGAGACTTAGATGAGTCTTGTTCTCCATGGCTGGAAGGGCCAACTACCTCAGTTCATGAAATGACCATAAAAAGACCTCTGTTGGGCTGGGTAGCTCATGTCTGTAACCCCAGCACTTTGGGAGGCCAAGGCAGGGGCATCGCATGAGTCTAGGAGTTTGTGACCAGCTTGGTCAACATAGGGAAACCCTGTCTCTAAAAAAAAAAAAGGAAAAAAAAAATTAGCAGGGTGTAGTGGTGCACACCTGGTGGTCCCAGCTACTCGGGAGGCTGTGGTGGGAGGATCGCTTGAGCCCAATAATTCAAGGCTGCAGTAAGCCGTGATCATGCTACTGCATTCCAACCTGGGTGATAGAGGAAGACCCTGTCTCAAAACAAAACACCTCTGTTGGTGACTCATCAAACTTTTCAGGAGCCTAAGATCTACTCAACTTGATCAACTCTTATGGACAACAGGCAGATGTGGTTCCTGTTGTCACAGGGCTGCTCAGCTAGAAAGGAGACAGACAATGAGCTACCCAACAATCACAGAGATGAGGCTTAAAGCTTGTGAGTACTGAGAAAATAGCAATTAGTAACAGCTGAGAAAGTCTGGGGAGGCTTCACAAGGAGGTGGGCTCCAAGATGGGCAAGGTCTCAACAGAAGCTGGGTGTCAGGTGAGGTCTTTCATTAGAGGGAAGAGCATGAGCATAGACCTACACCTACTGGCTGGGCCATATCTGCCCTGGAGCTGAATCGTGTGTGGCACCAACCTTCCAGCACTGACACCCTAACCCAATGACCTAGGGGGCCTTATCTGCAAGGCCCAGGCCCAGGAACCAGAACAAGGACAAGGACAAGGCTTGGCTCTGTGTACAGGGCAGGGGTGGGGTTTGGAAGGATAGAGAACTCACGCTCAGCAGCATTTTGCTTTTGTTGACCTCAATAGGGTTTAGAAACCATCTTGACTAGTAGTGAAGATTCTTCCCTCATCAGGACTGCTACCCTAACACACAACTCTGGTGGGGTTGGCCAGAGGCGAAATTGGCCGTAGCAGGGATACCCTCAAATGTATTACCCATTCCTCTGAAATACTCCCACACTTCTGGCCGGAGACCTGAGGGCACAAGAAAGTTGTCAGCAGAGCTTGTGCTTTGTGGGAGGCAACAACCTTCCTGGGGAGGCAGGAGGAACACACATGGAAGCAGGATCGTCGCAGCCGGAGGGGCTGCAGGTGCCTTGGAGTCTAGACAGCGGGTGTCATCCATGGGGTGAAGTCCCTGGAGCGGGGACTTAAACATGAAGGTGGAATGTGAACAGACGATGGAGAGAGAGTATACGCCACGTGGAGGCACAGCTTTTGTGAGGAAGGAATTTTCTTTGTTAGGAAAGTGGTGGGGGTGGGATAGGCTGAGCTACAGGTACGGAGAGCAGCCAAGACAAACCTATTACTAGAAGGAATGGTTGATGCTGGTTGAGGGAAGTTCCAGAATGTCTGGGGGAAATTTGATCTTATTCTTCTTGGACTTCAGCGAGCTGATCTGTAAGGGCCTTCCCAGGGAACAGGGATGGGGTGTTTGACGACTGTACTAGGCTGAAGGACAGAACTGGCTTTCCTGTGGACCGTATGTCAAGCATGGCAGCATGCCAGGGGCTTTCAGGCTGCCCCATTAAATCCTCCCTCATCCATACATGGGACCTGTTCCTTTCTGAGTACCTGGACACCCAGGTCATGAACATGATAGGCCTCTCTGATAATAGATGTGTCTTAAAAGAGCCTTCAATGCTAAAGATCAGACTTTGCTGGGGAGAAAATGGAGCACGTGGAAGGTGTAAGGAGTGCTTTGGAAAGAAAATGTGGGGCTTCCTGGGGCTCTTCAAATTGAGTGGCTAACTCTGCATGAGGAGCTGGTTCTAGTCCTGGCTCTACCACTTCTTAGCCAAGTGGTTTTGGGCAACCCACTTTCTCTTTGGGCCTTGGTTTGTGCATCTGAAAATGGGATCAGGATGAGCAGATAATGCAAGAGGAGCCATCCTACAAACCACAGGCTTACCCCGGCCCTTGGCTCCTTCTCTGGTCTGCAACCTGTGATGCAGCCTCTTCTCCAAAAGCTCTCTCAGGAGGGCCTGGCCCTCTTCTTTGGCCTGGAATGTGATCTGATCCCAGCTACTGTGTTCTAGATTCTCTTCACTCCAGCCCCCAGATGGATTCCTCGAACAGGCCACATGCTCCCAGGGGTTGGTGGGTGCAGGTGCCCCCACTTACCCCTGCTTCCAAGTATCTGAGGGACTTTCTCAGAGGACAGGCAATGGAGTGCAGAGGAAGGGACACTGGTCTGTGGCCCAACCTAACTGTCCCACTCACTCAAGACCAAGACACTTTCTCACTCTGGGTCTCTCTGGGTCTTAGCTTCACTGTCAAGTGGATCTAAGAACTTCTGTTTTGTCTTCTTATCCAGGTTTATGCTGGGTTCAAATAAAATTCAGATATGGCCAAGGTTCTGACCAGGTATAATATCTTACAAAACACAGACGCTAAGATGGAGCTAGAGCCAATACCAGCTGCAGACCCAAGAGCAAAATGAAGCCTTGCTGTTCTCAGACCCCATCCCTGGCAAAGGGTCAGGCACCAAAAGTCCTGAGTAGAGCTGGGGTACAGCACCTCCTGTACTGGGGTAAGCAGTGCTAGGCCATGCAAGTTCTCCCTGCCCCACTGTCTTCGCCCCTTCTTTGGTAACAGTGAGCCTCTGGTCTGGGATGAGGGCTAAAGTTCTGTTCTTTTCCACAGTAGCCCCTTTAAGTGACATAAACATTGACTCAGGAGCTGAAAACTGAAAGTAAACAGCTGCCTGGGTCTGGCTGGCTAGGAGGACCTGCCAATGGATTGCTGCATCAGAGGCCGAGTGAGGGCTCAACATAGCTGCCTGCCTTGCTCAACTTTCACCCCTTTGGCTGGCTGCCTTCCCCTGGGGTGGCTCTCAGAGTCTGGCCTGGACTAGAACTTCCTTGACACTACAGAGAGCAGCAAACTCAGCAGCCACAAGTAGGAGCAGAGGGGAAGTGAGGACAAGGCACTTAGACTAGAGGCCCAGCCCTGAGAGGCAAATCCCAAATCTGACCTGCTCAGCCCAGCTGCCGCATGGCTCTGGTCTCATGCTCTGAGCTCACCCTCCATGCCTAAATTAGAGGTCTGGTCATGTGGTTCTTATTACCGATATGCTCCCTCCGTGCCACACCCCACCTGATGCCACCCTCTCCTTATTCCAAGAACCCTTCCTGGACAGGCCCGTTCTGCAGGGCCTACGTCACTCCCTCACCCTGGGCCTCAGTCTATGCCATGAAGGGGCCTGACTAGGGCAAGACTCCTCAACCCTTTTTTTTTGTTGTTTTTTTTAAACAGTGCCTGGTTCAAAAGATGATCCTCAATCTTCTGAACCCAAGCTCTGCCAGAGAGGGCTCAAAAGTCCAGGTTTTGAGAGGGAAGGGTTAAAAGTTATACTCTTATAAGAAGAGCTCCTGGCTCCTCCTGGACTCTGGCCTCAGAGTGGCTCAGGCAACCTGAGACTAGCATCTGCCCAGCAGACCTATGAGCCCCTTCCTAAAAAGTGCCTGCCACCTTGCAGTCTGGGCCAGGGTGGGCGCCAGCCAATTTTGGCTGTTTCTCCTGACCTCTATACACCCTTGGCCAAGTTGCTTATCTTCTAAAAGCTCTGTATGGCCTTTATCAGAGATACTTTGACCTTTAGGTCTCCTCTTAGGCTCTGCAGAAAGCTAGGGACTTGGTGGCTTAAGGAAATGAGGCAACAGGTCAGGACCTCTTGCTCCAAGAGGGGCAGCTCAGCCATCGGGCCTGGACCACAGGCTGAGAAGAAACCCAGCATCAGGGAGTTCCCTCAGGCCCCCTACTGATCTGATCTGGTGGCTTTGTGGAGAGCTGGGGTTCTCTACCAGGACTAGTAATCTTTCAGCTGCTTCTGGTTTGTGGAAAGGACACCAAAGGATAGATTTTTTTTTTTTGACAGTTTCACTCTGTCTCCCAGGCTGGAGTGCAGTGGCACCATCTTGACTCACTGCAACCTTTGCCTCCCAGGTTCAAGTGATTCTCATGCCTCAGCCTCCCAAGTAGCTGGGATTAGAGGTGCCAGGATAGAAAAATTCTATCCCTTGGTTTAGACATGTTGCTGAGGACCTCAGAAAGTCATAAGCAGAGACAGGACAAAAAAATCAGGCTTGCTGGCACCTCGATCCTTAGTGATGTCTGAAGCGCTGTGGTCTGGCTGAGTACAAGTGAGAACATCGGGTGGGAGGGGGTGGAAAACTCAAGGTTTTAAGGGTACCCTCATGCCTGGCCTTGTCTCATACTTCCTGCCTCCTACACTCACTCCTTATGAATAACAGTGTCTGGCCCGATGCCTGTGGTTAATCCAGGGGCCCATTCATGATGTGGGCAGAGCGTGGGCTTAACGCAGGAAGGCACAGAGCAAGACAGGGCTCACCTCATGGTAAAGAAGTGCCATGTGGGCAGGGCAGGGAGGCCAAGGCTCAGATGACAGGCTGCTTCTTGTCCTTTGCTTCTAATTCTTATCTTGTTTCAGTCCAGGCCCATCTCTTCCCATTTCTGACCATGTCTCTAGCACACAGTGCTTGTACTTTCTGCTGTCCAACTTCTGTTCATTCTGAGGTTTCTTCTTTTCAAATCCACAGCGTGAAAAGCCTTTCCTTTATCTTTGTTGAATTCAACTTAAGCCACCCCACATGGCTCTGTCTTTCTTTTCCTATACTCATTCCCTTTGCTTTACTTCAGTGCTAGTATAGGCAAATGTCATTTGAGGAAATGAGTGGTTTGGAGGCCAGTGCCTTTCCAAGAACTGCAAGCTCCCTGAAGGCAGGGTCCACAGCATGAGGGTCCTAGCTCTTTCAGCATGACAGGCAGTTGGTAGGAGTTGGAGGAACTTAGATATAAGGCTGGCTCTCCAGGGAACTGTAAGTTCCCTGAGGGAAGCTCTTGTCTTCTGCACCTAGCTCAGGACTATGGCTTTGCACATTTGTTAAAAGATGCAAATTTCAAGTTTGAGGTCAAAACTATCTTCCTACTTTCTGGCCTGCCTGTCCTCAGGTCCAGCTCTAGTTCTCCTATTCAATGATGGGAAGTTATTGGAAGGTTCTGAGCAGAGAAGTCACATGATTGAGTTGATGACTGATTTAACATCTTAAAAAGTTAACAGGATGCTGTATGGGGAACAGGTTGAGAGGAGCAAGGGAAGAAGCAGAAAGGCAAGTTAGGAGGCTACTGCAATAATCTAGGCCAGAAATAATGATGGTTGAGACCAGGGTGGTGAGAAGCACATTTCTGTATATTTTAAAGATAGAGCTGCCAGAATTTCCTGTTTAATTGAAAACTGGCATCAGGGAAGATTTCAAGAGTTTTGGCCTGAACAACTCAACTAGAGTCCCAGCTACTCAGGAGGCTGAGGCAGGAGATCACTTGAGCCCAGGAGTTTGAGGTTGCAGTAAGCCGAGATCATGCCACTGCACTCCAGTCTGGGCAACAGAGGGAGACCCTGTCTCAAAAAACAAACAAACAAATAAACAAACAAAAAACACCACCCCCCTCCAGAATTCAGCTATACCCTTTAATTGAAATTGAGAAGACTGAGGGGGAAATGGATTTGGGAATAAAATCTGGAACTCAATTTTGGACACGTTAAATTTGAGACATCTATTAGATATTCAAGTGGAGATGCTGGGTAGCCAGTTGTAGAGTTACAGTTGTAGAGTTAGATCTGGGCCAAGTTAGCCACTGGGAGTCTTCAGCATATATAAGAAGAAGTAGGGGAAATGAGGGAGACCCAGCAAAGAAGGCAGAGCGGGAGCAGCCAGTGAGGGAGGAGAACCCAGAAGAAGTGATGCCTTAGAAATAAGTGAAGAAAGTGTTCAAAGGAGAGAGATCAACTGTGTCACATGCTGCTGAGAAGTCAAATAAATTGGGCACTGAGATTTGATAATTGACTTAGGAATATGGAAGTTTTTTTGGGGTTTTGACAGGCTTAAAAAGTGTTCTCCCTGCCAGTGGTAAAGTGGGGTAAGGTCTGATTAGAGTGTGATATTACACTGGCTACAGTGTAGAGAATGAATGGTGGCGGAAAAGTGTAAGTGAGATTGGTTGGAAATAGTCGGGGGGGCCAGGCGCAGTGGCTCACGCTTGTAATCACAGCACTTTGGAGGCTGAGGCGGGCAGATCACTCGAGGTCAGGAGTTCGAGACCAGCCTGGCCAACATGGTGAAACCCCATCTCTACTAAAAATACAAAAATTAGCTGGGCGTGATGGCACACGCCTGTAGTCCCAGCTACTGGGGAGGCTGAGGTAGGAGAATTGCTTGCACTTGGGAGGCAGGGGTTGCAGTGAGCTGAGATCGTGCCACCGCACTCCGATCTGGGCAAGAGTGAGACCCTGTCTCGGGGAAAAAAGAAAAGAAATAGTGGGGAGATGATTGGGCTAGACAGGGCAGGGTGAGAAGTGAGTGATTCAAAAGATGCCTAGGTGGCAGCATTAACAGGCCTTGGCGATGTGGATCTTGGCTGTGGATCGTGGGGGATAAAGGAGCAGGGATGAGAGATACTTGTGCTTCTGGCAGGAGTAACTACATGGATGGTGGCTGAATTTCCTGAGATATGGATGCAGGTGGCAGAGGAAGTATGCAAAGGAAGATGACAAGCTCAAGTTTTGGACAGAGTGACTGTTTGTGACAAGACGTCTAGGATGCAGTTGGGTCCATACGTGTCTGCGGCATGGGAGAGAGAACTAGACTGAAGATAAGGATTTGAGAGTCATTCAAAGTCATATTTGAAGTCATCAGAGTGATTGAGATATTCCCAAGAGAGAAAATCTACAGAGCAAAAGACACAGTCTGAGGAAGACAACATGTAAAGCAAATTACTGCCGTTCTCATCGTCAACCTCTCTCCTCCCCTGTACGGAAGTTGATAAAACTAGTTTGTCCATCAGTAGCTAAGCAAGCAGAATCACAAATAACTTTTAACAAAATCAGGAAGCTGTCCCAGTAAAGAGTTACTTCATCACAAGAGGGAAGAGAAAGCAGGGGCAGCGGAACTTGATTCATTTATAATGAATTTGGAACTGCAAATGGATCGCTGTGCTGCAGTCCTGCTAAACCAGCCATCGTTCTCACCCCTTTTCTTTATGCAGAGGCGACAGCCAGAAGTTGAGGTAGCATGGGGTAGGAATTACGGGCTGGCCCCTATACTCTACCTGTGTGGCACTCGGTATTCTACAGTACAACCACCCTGTGAGGCCTGATAACCCCATTTGACAGATGAGGAAGCAGACTCAGAAAAGTCCAAAGATCTGACGAATGTCATACAGGATCCTGTATCCACTCTACTGTGGGAGGAGGGAGAGGAAATCTGTTTCACAGACGCTTCCAGTGGAGACTGGGAGGTTCCTTGGCTAAGGTATATCGTTTCAATGTGGAGTGAAAGATCAGGTCTTGTCTTTGATCATGTGGGGAAACCAGAGCAATCAATCCAGCAATTACGAGCCCTCTCGTTTCAGGGATGGGCTGTTAGCCCTGACCCAGAAGCAGATCAGCTTTAGTATAGCAGTCCCAGGACAGTGGTTGAGAAGAGCCCTGCAGCCTCTCAAAGTGCTCCTCTTCAGTTGTGAGGGCCAAGGCTGGCCTTAGGAGGAGGCAGAAGAGATGGAATTCTCAAATGCGGATACAGGACAGGGATCCTGCCCTTGCCTCCCTCCCTCTCACTTAGAGCTGCTGACTGTGCCTGAAGCATCACTGAGAAAACAGGAGCCTCCATCAACTTGAAACCTTACCACCAATCTCTAATCCTGTCTGCTTTAGCACCCATCTTCTCTGCCTTCCTTCATGATACTGGGTGAGTTTTCTTTTTCCTCTCAAAAGGCCAATACCTACACATGTGCTCTAAAGCCCACGCCCTTTCTTTTCCCCCTCTCCTTTTTCTCTCCCGCTCCTGTGTCTTCCCCTTCTCCCTTTCTCTATGGGATCACTGCATTAGCACATAGAAAGCTGCAGCCTTCTCCTATTAAAAAACAAAAACAACCTCCCTTGGTCTCACCTGCCACTCCAGCCACTGTCCTATTTCTCTGCTCCATATTCACAGCCTAATTTGTGGAAGGAGTTGGTGTCTCCATCTTGTTATCATTCAATCACTGTATAATTTTAATGACATGGGATTATGTGATTTCTTTGTATAATATACCAATGAATCTATGTAACAACAGTAAATCATGAAGCACAAGAAAATGAACATCTGTAAACCCACAACCCAATCTAAGAACCGAAACATCTCTAATACTGTTGAACAGATCTTTATGTTCCTTCTCCCGTATCCCATTCCCCTGCTTCTATCCCATTCCCTACCCCCACAACTATGAACACTGTAATCAAACTGTTGAAAACTAGAGATAAAATCAAACAAGAAGTGAATAAAGGTCATGTTACATTCAGTGCAAGAGCAATCAGAATAATGCTTCTTATAAGAAACTATGGAGGACAGAAGACAGTGGAAAGGTATCTCTAAAATGCTAAAAGAAACAACAAAAATTCAAGTTAGAATTCTATATCCAGTAGAAAAAAATCTTTCAAAAATAAAGATATTTTCAGACAATTGAAGCTGGATAACCAGTTACCAGTAGGTCCACACTATGTGAAATTCCAAAGAAGTTTTTCAGGCTGAAGGGAAATGGTCCCAGCCAGAAATCAGGATGTGAAGAAGAAATGCAGAACAGCAGCAATAGTAAGTATGTGGGTAAACAAAAAAGACTATTTTTGTCTCAAGTTCTTCAAAGTGAGGCCTTTTCAATAAAGGCCACAAGATGATGGTGCTCCTCCTCAAATAATATTTCAAAATTAAATCTAAAATAAGTACAAGAAAATTAGTTGATGTTGTGATTTATCCCATGGTAACTATTTCAATCTTTTTAAAAAATGTAATTCTTAAAAATGTTTTCCTCTTAAATTTTGGTATCTCCACTTGCTAGTGTCCTAAATACATAAATGATCTTATTTCTTAGGCCATCCAGCGCTGGCTGGCAGCCAGGAGCGTTAAGATTCTGAGAAAATGTGCTGCAATAACCCATCAAGTAGTGAGAGAGGCCCATCACTAGCCAGGATGACTAACCTTCCCGGGTTTCCTGGATTCTGGGTTCCAGTGCTAAAACTGCGACAGTTCTGGGCAAACCATGATGACTGGTCATCCAAACCAGGACCCAGAATGAGGTCCTAAGGACAGAAGTGGCTCTGAGAGCAGCAAACAATGGAATGTTGTTAAGGGCAACAAAGAAAAAAGGCTGAAAAGTATTATCTTCTCAAAAGTAGACTTGCTCTTTAATTGAAGTGGAAATTCTTATTTCTCCTTCTCCCATACTTTGTATCTAGTATTTAATAGACCAAAGACATACATCAGGATACTTCTGGACTGACCCCATTTTTCATTAATGTGGCCTCTGGGAAAGCATATAAAATGTATACATGCTAAAATCCAACTGGCTAGAAAAATGTACCATAAGTCAAATGTCATGATTTTCAGGTGGTGTAATAGAAGAACACAGAGTTGTGAGTCAGAAGTTTAGATTCAGGCCGGGCATGGTGGCTCATGCCTGTAATCCCAGCACTTTGGGAGGCTGAGGCAGGCGGATCATGAGGTCAAGAGATTGAGACCATCCTGGCCAACATAGTGAAACCCTGTCTCTCTACTAAAAATACAAAACTGCCCCTAGGAGTAAAAATATTTAGTATTTTTACTAAAAATACTAAAAATGCCCCTAGGAGATGGTGCATCACAAAGGCAAAAACACAAAAGCAGGAACAGCAATTACTGCTTGGAAGGTGAGGGATGGCCATTCAAAGCCGCCCAGAGACCTTTCCTGTGGGGCATGACTCACTGACACTTCATCCAAGACTCAGAGAGGCCTGAAGACTTGTCTAATGTCACACAGGGACTTGTATCCACTATACTGTGGGAGCAGGGAGGATAGGAGGGCTGGAGGGAAAGGGAGCTAAGAGAGCCTGCTTTTCTCCTTTAGGGTAATTCTCACCATCATCCTATTAGGTACGAATTATTAGCCTGACATTACTTATATGGAAAGTGTGTCTCAGGAAGGTTGAGTCTCTTGCCTAAGATCACTTACTAGCAGATTCAGTATTTCACTCCATGGATGTCTTGCTCCAAAGCCTGGACACAGCCCTGTGACCCCAGCATAAATGTGATGGGTGTGTGTGGGAAATGCAAGGGAAAGCACAGAGAGGAAGGAGATGAGCTGGTGACCACAAACCAGAGTAGGAAGAAAGGCCACAAAACTGCAGATCTTCCTGGACAGGACTGACACCTCTCCTCCCCTATGAGAGGATTTACAAACCTGATAAAAACTGAGATGTAGCCTGGGCAACATAGTGAGACCCCATCTCTAAGAAAAAAAAATTAGCTGGTTGTGGTGGCATACACCTGTGGTCCTAGCTACTCGAGAGGCTGAGGCGGGGGATCGCTTGAACCCAGGAGTTTGCGGGTGTAGGGAGCTGTGATCATGCCACTGCACTCCAGTCTGGGCAACAGAGTGAGATCCTGTCTCAAGGAAAAAAAAAAACAACCAACAGAGATATGTGGGAACTTAGATTAATTCCTGTGCCAAATAAAATGAGACATCTTGAAATGGTGCTGAGGAGGTTGGAAGAGGATGGGGGAAAGGAAACTAGTAAGAGGATCAGACATCTGATGCGTCTCTTTAGGACTGTATCCCAGGACTAGAACTTTAGGACTACAACTCTCAGGATACTTCTGGACTGACCCCATTTTTCATTAATGTGGCCTCTGGGAAAGCATATAAAATGTATACATTTGTATACATATGCTAAATAAAATCTAACTGGCTAGGAAAATGTACCATAAGTCAAATGTCATGATTTTCAGGTGGTGTAATAGAAGAACACAGAGTTGTGAGTCAGAAGTTTAGATTCAGGCCGGGCGCAGTGGCTCACGCCTGTAATCCCAGCACTTTGGGAGGCTGAGGCAGGCAGATCAGGAGGTCAAGAGATTGAGACCATCCTGGCCAACATGGTGAAACCCTGTCTCTACTAAAAATACAAAAATTAGCTGGGCATGGTGGTGCACACCTATAGTCCCGGCTACTTGGGAGGCTGAGGCAGGAGAATTGCTTGAACCCGGGAGGCAGAGGTTGCAGTGAGCCGAGATCACACCACTACATTCCAGCCTGGCGACAGAGTAAGTCTCAAAAAAAAAAAAAAAAAAAAAAAAAAAAATGTAGATTCACTTACTGGTTGGGTGACCCTGGGTAAGTGACTCAGCCTTTATGCATCTCAGTTTCTTTATATACACACAGAAATAGTCATAGCTTGTAGGTCAGTATGTGAAGCTCTGAGCCTCAGTTTCCTCATTTTATTTTTTATATAGTCTCACTGTGTTGTCCAGGCTGGAGTGCGGTGGCGCCATCTCAGCTCACTGCAACCTCCACCTCCTGGGCTCAAGCGATTTTTGTGACTCAGCCTCCCAAGTAGCTGGGATTATAGGCATGTGCCACCATGCCTGCCTAATTTTTGTAATTCTTAGTAGAGATGGGGTTTTGCCATGTTGGCCAGGCTGCTCTTGAACTTCCTAGCTCAAGTGATCCTGCCACCTTGTCCTCCCAAAGTGCTGGGATTACAGGTGTGAGCCACCGTGCCTGGCCTAGTTTCCTCATTTTAAATAGGCATAATGATAGTATATTCCTCATCAGATTGCTAAATTTAATTAGTTAATACAAAGTACTTGGAACAGTGCCTGGTACATGCTAAGCACCACCATAACTACCATCTTTAACACAGCCTCCTCAGAGAGACCCTGTTCTTTATCACAGCACCTGGTACTCATCTCATCAGTCTATAAATATTTTATTTTTTGTTTATTATTTGTGCTCCATGAAGACCGGGAATTTGTCTGTCTTATTTGCTATTATATGCTCAGTATCCAGCATGACACCTGATACAGGGTAGGTACTCAAAAGCAGTTATTATTATTGTTTATTTTCTTGCCACTTGCAAGAAAGGTCAGGTGCTGTGGCAAGGCAGAAAAGAGAAGATGTGGGATTTGTACCAGAGTTCCAACCACCTAATTCAGCTGAATGAATAGTTATGAGGTGTTTTGTAAATGGCAAATAGTTGTACGACTGATATTATTCTCCTCATCCAGATCTTACTGTTGTACTCCTGTAAGGTTGCATCTCTGCTCCTATCTACCTGCTTGGTGGGGACTCCCACAGCACTCAATACACATTTCTTAGCTGCCTCTTGCTTTCATGCTTCTGCACAGCCTTTTTCTTCCCCATGTCAGTCTTGGCCGACAATGCCCTGCTCTTGCACATTTGCTCATCCTCACTTTTTCTGAGCTCCCTGCCCACTGCTGGGCCCGCAGAATATGCTCAGTACAAGCTTGAGGAGTGACCCGTTGCAGCCTTTCCAGGAAGATGACCTGGGGCAGCTCTGCATTCTGTGCACCCTTCTGTGGAAGAGACGATGATAGAGAAGAAAGGCCAGTTGGCCATTCTTTTACCTGATCTGTTGTGGCTGCTGGTGGCAAAGTTGCTGAGAGTGACAGCATCCGCAGGGAAGCCTCCAACTGCTGGGGAGGCAAAAAGAAGTTGGGCACCACAATGGGCCCTGGGCTACAATGATAGTTAAGGGACAAAACTACCTAGAAGTCCACCCCTCTTGCAGTGGAGGCCAGCATCTCCACTGACCATTCACTCTGCCCCCACTCATGTTTTTCCCTCAACTATTCTTGTCCATAAATTCTTTGCTCAGCTGGCTCCCTCTGACTGGAAGGCTTGCCCATTCCTAACACATATAAGTTTTTTATGGATCAGTTCAAATCCTGCCTCCTCTAGGAAGCTTTCTCTTAATCTTAGCCCACAGTGATCCCTCCTTCCTCACATCCTAGAGCAGTCTGCAACACAGGAGAATGCTTAATTATTTAGTCTGATATGATTATTTTCCTCAATCTTCCCTAAATTTCTCAATGGCACAGACAGTTTCCTTCTGTTACCTCTACTTCCTGAAAGCCCCTCAGGAGGCTGGCAGGTAGCAGGCGTTGAATGATTCTTGCCTAAGGGCCTGCTGGTTAAAAAAAGACCTATTAGAAGTCAGTCAGAGGATGTGGGGATGGGGATGTGGCTCCAGGGGGTAGTGCCTTAGGCTGCATTTAGGTGCCCTGCACTGAGGGAAGGCCTGTTTGCCTATTTTCTCTGCTCACATCCAGAAATGAGAGCTCTGCATCAGGGGCTGTCCATGACGGGACATGTCCTCATGTCAGGGACCAGTACAGCTGGTCCAATCTGGATGTGAGCCCTAGAAGGCAGGTACTGTATCTTGCACTTCTCCTCCATATCTTCCTGAGGTACTCAGTGCTGTGTTGAGAATAGGGTGCTCCACAGGTATTTTTTGAATCAAATCACTGATTCAGTTTAGTTGAACTCTGAAGGGGGTAAAGAGGGGACTATTTTGATGTTCCAATTTTTTGTTTCTGTTTAATAAGTATGGTTCTCACTCCAATTTGCTTACCACATTTTCTATTTTATCGTCGTTCTTCTACATTAGACTCTAAACTTCAAGAAGGCAGAGATGATCTGTCTTTTTCATAACCATATTCCTGTCACCAGCATAGTACCTGGGAGACAGTAAGTACTCAATAAATATCTTGTGAATGAATGAAATGCACTGATTTCTTGCTTTGGTTCAAGTCCCTGATTTTTCTGTAGAGAGGTGGGGGAGGAATGGAGATCCCGAAGGGAAAGATCCTTTGACCCCAGGCCTTCTGCAGAGGCCCAGGTGAGGTAGGATCTATTTGCTGTTGCTGAAACTGCTGGGGACTGCCAGACAGCCAGCTGATGCTGTGGGGAAGAAAGAACTTTGCTGTGAGGTGTCAGGGCTGGCTCTGAGGCATAGAAGTCTCCTTCCCAGCCCATTGCCTCATGTGTGCTTTAGGGTCCTGCTCCAACGGCCACTTTCTCCCACCAACTTTTATTTTATTATGTTTTTTTGAAACAGGGTCTCACTACCGTTGTTTAGGCTAGAGTGCAGTGGCGGGATCATGGCACACTGCAGCCTTGACCTTCTGGGCCCAGGTAATTCTTCCACTTCAGCCTCCAGAGTAGCTGGGATTACAGGCACATGCCACCATGCCTGGCTAATTTTTGTATTTTTAGTAGAGATGGAATTTCACCATGTTACCCAGGCTGTTCTTGAACTCCTGACCTCAAGTGATCCTCCCACCTTGGCCTCCCAAAGTGCTGGGATTACAGGTGTGAGCCACTATGTCTGGCCTCATGAACTTTTAAGTTCCTGTTCCTCAGTTCATAAAAATGTTCGTTTCCCATTTAGGGAAAAAAACCAAACAAACCCCTGACCTTGCATTGTCTTCTAGTTACCACCCAGCTCTCTGTCACTTACTAGATGGATAACTTCAGGAAAGTTCACTTTTTGTGCCTCAATTTCTCCATTTTTAAATGTATTAGTACTTATTGTTTTGAGGGTTAAATGAATTTATATATGTAAAGTGCCTAGAATGGTGCTTTGATAACTGTCAGCTATTCTTAGCTCCTCAGTTTATGTGAAAAAGTTGCCTGATTTCACTGTCCTCACAATTAGCTCCTTTGACTAATGAAGTTTGGCTTCCATTCCCACCACTGTAAGGTCCTCCTTAACACTAAAACCAGTGATACACGTCAGCCACATTCTCCCGGACCTGCGTGCAGCGTCAGTGCTAACCACGACGTCCTGAAACTCTGCAGCATCTGCTCCCACGGCACCTCTCTCTGCTGCTTCTCCCACCTCCCGACCAGCTCTCCTCACCTCCTTTGTGGGCATGCCCTGTCCTGCTTCTCCTTTGCACACTGGAGATGCTCAGAGTCTGCCTCTGTGTGTTTGGTTCCCCCTTCCCAGGCTCTTCTTGCTGCCCTCATCGATTCCCAGAGATGCCTACCTTTATGGCCGAGCTCAGCCCTCAACTCCAGGCCTGCATCTCCTCCTGGATGTCCTACAGGCAAATGCCCCAAATGGCAATCTGCATCGTCTCCCAAACCTGTCTATGTGCTGGTTCCTATCCAGTAAATGATATCACCTGCCTGGTAACTTGTAACAGAAACCTCTAATTACACTTTCTATTTCCTTTGTCTCATCCCCTGCCCCTCTGTCTAATCCTCTCAGATCTGTTCCCCTCGTCTTCATCATAAAGCAGTCTATACTTCAGGTCAGACTTTCTTCATCTCTTATTATTATTGCAAGTGTCCTAACTAGCCTCTTTGCTTCTAGTCTTCCCTTACCTAACCTGCCCTCTACAAGGCATTGGGTGACTTCTTTTCTCATATGTACATCTGACCATACCACTCTTGCTTAACAGTGAACACTATTCATGTACCAGGTATTGTGCTCGGCAGTTTACATGATTATTCTCATCTTCACAACAACCCAGTAAGTACTATTATCACCTCCATTTTACAGATGAGGAAAGTGAAGTTTCTTTGCTTTAGAATAGAGTCCAAGTACCTCAGCCAGGCATAGAAATCCTTTAAGATCCAGGCCCTGCCTCACCTCGCACCATCCCCTCATCCCTGGACTCTAGCCACAGTGAACTACTACCCACAGGCAGCCTCCTTCACTCAGCGAGGCCTCTGCACACACAGTTTGTTCTGACTAGAACTTTTCCTTGTCTCTATTGCACAATGCCTATTCATCTATAAGGTCTGGCTCTCCTGTCTCTCTTACTGGGATGGCTCCAACTAGAGTTAGGGCAGCTCCCTCCTCGTGGTGCCTCGCGTTCTGTCCACGTCTCATCACAGTACTTGGCACAATAAACTGTCAGTATCTATCTACTTGACTGTCTCCTATCTCATAATGGGAACTTCTCGAGGTAAGGTCTCATTCAAATCTGTCCTTGGCACCCAGCACAGGGCCTGGCACGATTTATTTTTGAAAGAATAGTCAGGAAGGCCTAAGTTAAAGCAGCGCTTAGGGTCTGGGCACATGTGGCAGCTCCTCCATCGGCCATATTCTGAGCACAATTAATACTGACTGCAAAGGCAGCAACATCACGGGCCAGGATCCAGGATGGGCAAGGCCAGGGAGAACTGCACATGAGGAGGTCTATTTTCAATGCTCAGCCTCCAGCCATTGCATGCTTTAATCCTTTCCTAAGCCCATTCTCCCACCCCTAGGTTTTTCTCTGATCTGCATCAAGAATCATACTATGTGGTGTGTACAAATGTTTTCACTCATTTGGTTTTCTCAACAATGTTGTGAAACTGTGATAGTTTAACCCAATCTACATTTACCAATCCCTTCTCTGTGTAGTGCTAGGTCCTGAGGATGCAGAAAAAGACATGGTCCCTGACCCGGGGAGCTTATAGTTTGGTGGGTCAGGGATTTCTGCCTCCATTTTATAGGCGAAGAAATGGGCTCATAAAGATTAAACTATATGTCTATAATCACAAAAATAATTTTGTGGGTCTAGAAGGGTCAAAGTCGGGCTCCCTGACTTCTAGTAGAGGAAGATCTCTAGTCTAGTAAAGCAGCCTGCTTCACCTGCCAGCCATACAGTATTCCCTGCTTGTTGGGATAGCAGGTGAGCTGATCTGGTCAGCTGGTTAGGCTACAGGTGTGAAGGCTGTAGATGGTCCTAAGTGGTTTCCTTTCCCCATAACATGCCAGTCTGTGTTTAAAAGGAGGGCGTGGGGAATGTCAGGTGCCCCCTGTTCCCATCAACAGAACCTTATTGGGGCCTTGGCAAAGTCCATCTCCATGGTGCCTGTTTAGTAAGCGCCATCACTTGCTTTTTTAAAAAAATTTAATCTGGCCAGGCGTGGTGGCTCAAATGCTCTAATTGCAGCATTTTGGGAGGCTGAGGCAGGAGGACTGCTTGAGGCCAGGAGTTTGTGACCAGACTGGGTGACACAGCAAGACCCCAACTCTTAAAAACAATTAGCTGGGTGTGATGGTGCATACCTGTAGTTCTAGCTACTTGCAAGGCTGAGGTGGGAGGATCACCTGAGTACAAGAATCTGAGGCTGCAGTGAGGTATGATAATATCATTGCACTCTAGCTTGGGTGACAGAATAACCCTGTCTCTTAAAAAAAAAAAAAGTAGGCAAGTCACAATAATTGAGCATCAGTTTCCTTACATATGCAAAATAGGGATGATACCTACCTAAAAGACTTGTGATGACTGAATGAAACATGTACATAAAGTGCTAAATGGCAGGGATTTCCTTTCCTCTTTCTCTAGACCCTCTGCTTCTCTTTCAACTGAGATCAATAGTCTCATTCCTTAGATCCCGAGCCTTGCCTTTAGGTGGTAAAATACCCAACAGATTAATTGGATAAATCAGGGTAGACTAGGCTAATGTGCTACCAATGCCTAAACCCAGTTCAAGGCATTATGTTTCTGGGGGCTGGTGTTAATGGTAAAATTGTAGCACCTGTCATGCAGGTGGGGTCTTCTGAAGGAATGGTCTTCCCATGGCCCCCAGTGCATTCCATGAGGGTGGCCACTTGCTCACATTCACACTAGGCTAGTCTAAGCACCTGCATCCAAACCACTTGTAGGAAATGCCAAAGGATACAGCAGGAGGCTCTGCTTTGTGGACGTCTCTGATCCAGTTGTCACTTGCCTCTGCCTGATGTCAGAGGAGTCGATGGGTGGTCCCTTATGGTTTTTCCTTCTGCTCTGGGAGGCTAGATTTAGCGGCAATTTCTTGAAGCTATCAGCAGAGTCACTGAGCTCACTGGTGGCAGCTTCATTCTCAGCTGGGGCCTCTGACTTGGGCTCCTTGTTCTGATCTGCCAGTGGTGAGCTCCATCCAACAAACGTGCTGCTCTGCTGAGCTCCTGAGAGTGTCGGGCATGGGATGGGCTGAGGGTTAGCTGAGGCAGACTCACCACCAACCCTGGCCTTAGAGCCCTCACACTCACAAGCAACAAGACTTTGGCTAGGAGAACCCTGCCTAGGCAGGTGGGGGTTGACAGCCCTTTCTGGGCTGGAGAGAAAGCTACTTTTGACCGTAAGCTCCTCTCTGCAGAAAGTCCCTGGAGAAGGACAAGAGGGGCCTTCCCTCTGCACCTCGTCAGGCTGAGGGCTGATGACCTCACTTGTGTCTGATATGAAACTAGACCAAGGGCTAGTTTTGTCTGTCACCGTGGTGATCTCATTTAAGGTCCTGGGTTCAATGATGTCTTCTTCATAGTCCTCATCACTGTAGGCTGGGCCTCCCTCAGTGTCTTCACTGCCCTGCATTCTTGTAATGGGTACTGTATGCCTCAGGGACTCATGGAGCATTCTTCCTCCATTTGAAGCCTCTTCGAGAGGAGGAGGTGGTGGGGAATCTGTGCCCTTATCTGGAGCTCTTGCCAATGGCTCATCTGGCATTGTGCATCGTTCTTGCAGTGCCTCTGTGTCCTGAGCATCTGGGAGGGTGGTGGCCTTGTTGCTTCTACTCCTGGCTCGGTGAGAACTCAAAGCTGCTTGCGAATCCCTGGTGATAGTCTGCAGATCTGAACAGCAACACATATCACTCTTATTACAAGGTAGGGCCACAGACCCCTCAAATTTCCCACACTAGCCTCTTGCTTCAGAAGCACTCTGGCAATCAGACTTTGAACAAGCCATAAAGAAAATTAGTCCACCCACGATTCAGTGAGACTATATTCAAGGTGGTACAATTTTTAGTACTTTATTCTAATATCAGAGGACCAGAATCTAATCTATAGTTGTGGATACATCTGTGGAAATGCTTTCAGAGACTATCTGCTCACGCTCAGGAATCCTTGGGAGCTGGGAGTCCTGGTGGGCATGTTCATGCTTCCAGTTACTTCAATAACTACCTATATTAAAAATCAAAATGAGAATCCACTTATTTACCTATTTGATGACAGTTATTAAAACTACCCATTTTACTTGGAAAATAAAAGCAAGGAAATATCTATCATCCACATGATAAGGCAGGGAAGATTTACACAGAAAATAGAAGCAGCAGGGTATGCTGGAAAGAGCATAGGCTTTGGAGCTGGTCAATCTTGGGTTCGAATCTGTTGTCACTTGTTAACTTTGTGATCACAAGCAAACTATCCTCTCTGAGCCTATTGATCTGTACAGTGTAATCAACACCACCCACTTCATAAGGTTACAGTAGAGAATACACGAAAGAAATGGGCATACACTGTGTGGTGAATATGTAACCACTTAATAAATAGAAGCTACTAGTCATCTCAAATTATTTTTGGGATGGAATGGGAGTGAATCAATTAATAAATAGACCCAGTAAATGATACATGTTTGCAAGATTATTTGAGAGGAGAAAATTAGGAACTGAAGGCAAATTTGATTCCTGGGGAATAGGGGTCACATCTCTCTCACAGCACCTAACAGAGGGCTCATTCTACAGGAGGTGCTGGCTGTTTAATATTATACATTGATGATTTTCAGGCCTCAAAGGAATGGGTAGATAGACAAAAATGGAACATTACTACCTGTAAATAGGAATAGGCATGGGGAAGCATGTTTAGTTGATCCTAATCCTTTGGCTTGAATATGCTTTCTGTCTCAGAGCAGTCTTCTTGCTTTTTATAAACCTGCCCAGCCTTCAAGGTCATGTTCTATTGGATCTCCTCCAGGAAGCCTTCCCAGATTCACGAGTTAAATAAGATTGCTATATGGCTTTGTTCTATAAGGAAGCACTTAAGAATATGACACTGTGTAATTGTATGTTTACCCCATCAGACTGTGAGCTTCTCAGGGCATGAACCATATGTCTGAATCATGTTGTATCTCTAGGGCCCAGCCTAGCATACAGCTCTGGCTTAGAAAAAACCCCACTCAGTAACTCTCTCAAGTTTCACTCACATCCATTTGTCTGATGGCTTTGTAAAAACAGCATACTGAGGCATAATAGAGGATAATGGAGGCAGGGGCAGGCTTTTGCTGTTTTTTTTTTCGAATGGTTTCCCTGATCTAATCATCTTTCTCTTTTTAAATTCATTCTCCTTGTGAAAACCAGTTCTCATTCAGCCGTCTGTTTGCTGAGAACTTCCCATTTCTTCCAGGATAAACATTAGGCCCCACAGCTTCAATTCTTTTTTTTTTTATTTTGTTTTGAGTCAGAGTCTCATTCTGTTGTCCAGGCCGGGCTGCAGTGGAGCAATCTCAGCTCACTGCAACCTCTGCCCCTGCATTCAAGCGATTCTCGTGTCTCAGACTTCCAAGCAGCTGGGATTATAGGTGCGCACCACCTCATCCAGCTAAGTTTTGTGTTTTTAGTAGAGACGGGGTTTTGCCATGTTGGCCAGGCTGGTTTGGAACTCCCAACCTTAAGTGATCCACTCATCTCGGCCTCCCAAAGTGCTGGGATTATAGGTGTGAGCCACCATGCCTGGCCACAATTCCCTTCTCTCTCCTCTTTTAATATGCCCCTTTAGAAAGATTCCCCTATTTGTTTCCACCTCTACTCCAAACAAGCCTTCATCTGTTTTGCTGTCATACTTTCTTTGTGAGAGGATTTTTCTTTGGTTGACTATAGAATATAAGCTTGATGAAGGGAGATAATGCCTGTCACATCCACCACTGTATCTTCCTGGGACAAATAACAGAATAGTGCCTGGCACAGATGGTGCTCAATAAACACTTGACTGAAAATATCCAAGCAAGTGGAAGTCAAACATAGAGCATTTATCTGAGGCCATGGATACCAACAGGTTAGGTATCTGGAAGAAGAAGACAGAAAGAAGGTTTGTACTTAGTGTCAATCAAGGTGTTTTTCCCTCCCATTAGACAAAGAAAATTGAACTTCTTCATCCTTGTGTAGAATCTATGCATTTCGCTCAAGCAAAAAGAAGTGAGGGCTGAAGATGCTGATCTAGCTGATTTCCCAGTGTTCCCTGAAGCTTGCCTGATAAAGATTTCTAGGTCGTGACCCTGGATCCTGATTCAGAAGGATGGAGTAGGACCCAGGAATCTCTATTTCACAGTAAGTGCCCCGGGTGATTCTTATGCTCAGGCAGGTTTGACAATATTTGCTCTAGAGCAGTCTCAGTTTTGTCTACACACTAGAATTACCTGGGGAGTTAGAAACAATACTGATGCCTGGGTTCCACCTCAGAGATTCTGTTGACCTACAGTACAGCCTGGGCATAGGGTTTTTTAGAAGTCCCTCAATAATTCCAATACACAGCTAAAGTGAGAACCACTGCTCCAAAGGGGTTTTTCAAAGGGTGGACTATGAACCCCTAACATCCAGAATCATCTAGGGTGCTTGTTAAAAGTGCAGACTTCTGGGCTCTGATAATTAGAATTTTAAATATATTTATTGTTTATTATTTTCTCAGAGAGTGGCACAAGTTCAAGAACTGCTGTTGAGGAACCACTCATCTAATCTACCCCACTCTTTTCTTGGCTGGGGAAACTGAAGTCCAAGAAGGGAAAGGACATGTTCAGAGTCAGACTCTAAGTCTGTACCAGAAGCCCATCAAGGACCTGGGTCAGTCCAGCGCTCTTTCCATTGCCCCATGTTGCTGTGCCGTACTATTATGTCCCTCCTTTTCAAAAGCAAGATGGGTAAAAAAAAAAAAAAAAAAGGGAAGAGGGTGAAAACAATTGGTCTCTATTTGTCATAGGGGCTTGTCTGAAGGAACACATTCAAATGCTTTTTGAATTAGCACCTAGTGACCATAACATCTCAATAAGAAAGGATCTGAGTCATACCCGTGATTAAGGAGCTGACTTGCAACACCAGGTTACTGGATTTCTCCAGGATACACTGGCTCCCAGGGTCTAGGCTGCTGGCACCTGGCCCAAGATGGTCCCTACAGCTCTCCTGGTGCTGTGAGATGGCCGTTTGAGTCTGAGGGCTGAGGGGTAGGAAAGGCTTGGTGAGCTTCTGGCTGAAGTACTTCTGGATCTGATCAAGCTCACTAAGATTCTTCCTATAAACAAAAGGGGGAGAAGAAGACAAATGGGTAATTCATGGAGATTACGAACATCTCTTATGTCCCCTGGACACTACCGCTTGAGCCAAAGCCTTAATACCTCTCACTTGGTCTATTAATATACTAAGGCCCTCTCTCTCCAATCCACCAACTCAGCCTTCACTCCTCTGACTACAATCCTGCTGCTGGGGGCAACTTTCTCCCCCTTTTGTCTGTCTAATGCGATTTCTCATCTGATGTCCAGCAAAAATGCCACTTCCTCAGAAAGGAACCATTCTCGACCATCATTCCAGTCCTTATTTCTCTTTACTTTGATAGAATAAAGCCCTACTCTGCACTAACACTGTCGTTTGCTACCTCATAACCATTCCTGATCCTTCAGGCAAGCAACTTCTAAAAAGCCTTCCCTGACTCTCTAAATTAGTTTAGGGGCTCCTCTTCTGTGCTCCATAGTTCCTTCTGCACTCTTCCATCACATCACTATTTAACACCTATTTCCCCTGATCTACGGTGAGCTCTGGGCTGATTCCTTTACGTCTACTGCACCCAGCATAGTGCTTGGCACAAAACAAAAGAATGTTGGATGGATAAAAGGACATAAATAAGTGATTTTAAAAATCTGTTTAAAAGCCTTTAATAGGGCCACATTCTCACCATTCTCCAATAAGAAATCACACCAACCTTCCATTGCATAGGATTTTGTGTTTATGCTTTTAAACATATTATCTTGTTTAATTTTCAGCTAATCATATGAGATCAGTAATTATAAATAAGCAACTTGAGTTTCAGAGAATTTAAGTGACTTGTCCAGAGCAGGGAGCAGTATGTAGCTACTCAGAATTTGAGACTCCAAGTCCTATGCTTTTTCCATATGAGATGGGCTCTGTTTCAGCTGGGTTCATTCCTTCCTCATACTTCTGCTGATACTGGAACCTCAGTTCAAGCAACTCTCTGCTCTGTTTCTATTCCATTCAACTTTTAAGGTTGCAGCTCACATTTCTTCTTTTCAAAGTCCATTATCCCAAATCGTTGCACCACCTGTCCCTTAAACACCTTCACACTCATCATTTCACAAATCAAACCTTTTCTTAGATTTTCCCTTAATTGTCTCATTATATGTTAATTCAGTTTCCCTAAGCAGGCCATGGGCGTCTCAGAATAGAAGATATATCTCAAATTTCTCTATTTCCTTATTACACTCAATGTGCCTGGTACAATCAACACAACATGGACACCAAATACCTGTGACATGAACTGAAAGTATTTCTATCCTTTTGTTAGAAACAGTCTGTGTGTCTTAGAGGAAAATCCAAATGACAGGACAAAGTTGATCCTTATTCTATCACTAGAGGCCAAGACTCAAGTCACAGTGGTGTGTACCAAATCACTTAGGTGTCTATATCATGGTATATGCCACATGGATAAACATCTGCAGGAGGAACATGCAAACAAATGTAACTTGGGGTAGCTATGGGAAATAAGCAAACCTACTGGTCTTGTTAGACCAGTGTACAACTATGTAGAACCATGGCATATCAACCTATGAACACCAAGCTGTAATTTGCTCATCTGTGAAACACAGGTTTATTAATACTTGCTCTGCAGGCCTGAAATGATAGCTGTGATTCAAATGCAGCACTGTTAAAGGGCTCTCTGAATCCAAGGAGGTAATGCAAATTGATCTTACCTTGTTTCACGCCCATTTGGTAAAGAATTCCTCTAGACAGTAGTTCTGAAAGCCTAGTTCTAGGAACAGCTGCAGCAGCATCACCTGAGCTTGTTAGAAATGCAGAGTCTCAGGCCTTATCCTAGGCCTACTGAATCAGGCACTGTGTGGATGTGGGTCCTAGCAATCAGTGCTGTAATAAGCCCTTCATGGGATTCTGATATACACTAAATTTTGAGAACTACTGTCCTAGGGCAGTGGTTTTCAACCTGGCAATATTGTCCCTCAGGATACACTTGGCAATGTCTGGACACATTTTGGGTTGTCACAAGTGGGAGAGGGGTGCTACTGGTATGTAGCTGGTAGAGGCCAGGGATGCAGCTAAACAACCTACAATGCACAGAACTGACCCTCAAAACAAAATATCTGGCCAGAATGTCAATTGTGCCAAAGTTGAGAGAAACTACTCGAAGGTGAAGGAGTTTCTTTTTTTAAGTGGGTTCCAAATAGGTTATGTGAATGACCCAATAAAATACAACCAAATTGTCAATGGTTTCACTTAAACAGCCTACAATCTCTAGCATCTCACTAATATGAAGATAAGAATCTGAACATATTGGCCGGGCGCGGTGGCTCACGCCTGTAATCCCAGCACTTTGGAAGGCTGAGGCGGGTGGATCAACAGGTCAGTAGATCGAGATCATCCTGGCTAAACAGTGAAACCCCGTCTCTACTAAAAATATAAAAAATTAGCCGGGCATGGTGGCGGGTGCCTGTAGTCCCAGCTACTCGGGAGGCTGAGGCAGGAGAATGGCGTGAACCCAGGAGGTGGAGCTTGCAGTGAGCCAAGATCGCGCCACTGCACTCCAGCCTGGGGGACAGAGCGAGACTCCATCTTTAAAAAAAAAAAAAAAAAAAAAAAAAAAAAAAAGAATCTGAACATATTACTTCTTTGTAAAATAAGTTTGGGCAGTTTCCCATAGTCTATAGCAGAAGTCCCCAACCTCTGGGCTGTGTTCGTGGCCTATTAGGAACTGGGCCGCACAGCAGGAGGTGAGTGGGGGCAACTAAGCGTTACCCCTGAGCTCCGCCTCCTGTCAGATCAGCAGCACCATTAGATTCTCATAGGACCGCAAACCTTACTATGTACTGCTCATGTGAGGGATCTAGGTTGTGCACTCCTTATGAGAATCTAAATAATGCCTGATGATGGGAGGTGGAACAGTTTCATCTGGAAACCATCCCCCACCCCCACCCTCACCCTGCCCCCTGTCTGTGGAAAAATGGTCTTCCACAAAACCAGTGTCTGATGCCTAAAAGGTTGGGGACTGCTGGTCTATAGCACTATTGATCAATTTTTAACTTTTCTCATTAACCAAAAAGATTTTGTCGATGTTTCTTTTTCTGAGTTTGCATTATGAAATCAAAGAATAGGTTAGTTTTTTTTTTTTTTTGTTCAAATATAAAGTCTTTTGGCTGGGCGTGATGGCTCACGCCTGTAATCCCAGCACTTTGGGATCACGAGGTCAGGAGTTTGAGACCAGCCTGGCTAACATAGTGAAACCCCGTCTCTACTAAAAATACAAAAAATTAGCTGGGTATGGTTATGGGCACCTGTAATCCCAGCTACTTGGGAGGGTGAGGCAGAAGAATCGTTTGAACCCGGGAGGCAGAGGCTGCAGCGAGCCGAGATTGCACCACTGCACTCTAGCCGGGGCGACAGTGCAAGACCCCATCTCAAGAAAAACAAAAACAAACAAAAAAAGCCGGAAGCCGCAGTGGCTCAGGCCTGTCGTCCTGGCGAATAAGGAGGCAAGCAAGGCCAGGTGTTCGAGCCCAGCCTGGGCAGCATAGGAAGCCTTTATCTATAACACACACACACACACACACACACACACACACACACACACACACACACCCCTTTTAAACATTTTTTCCTTAAATTTTACATACTCTCCTCCTTTCCTTCCTCTATCACTTATTCACTTGAGAACAATTGTTTATTCACTTGAGAACAATTGTTCTAAGGGTAATAATTCTTAGTCTGACATTCAAGGACCTTCATGATCTGACTCTTAAAAAACTCACCCTGCTTCTTGCATCTTATGCTCAGCTTTTTCCTACATGCACTGCTGGCATTTCCCCAAACTTGACTTGCCCCTGAGCCTTGGCATAAGTTCTTTCTGCACAAAATGTCCTCCAAAGACCAGTTCAAATGTGACTTCTTTAAATCTTTCCAGGAATAATCCAGAATATTAGGCATTCCTCTGTCTACTCTTGGCCAGGAAAACTGCAGCTCTTACTACCCTGCATTATAATTATTTGGCAACATGGCTATCTCCTCCACTGAGATGGGCAGAGCAAGGATTGGAGGTCAAGTCTATCTGACCCTGAAGCTGTGTCCTTTCCACTGTGCCACACTTTTCATTAGATAAGCTAGGGGCTGATCTAGCTGATCTATCATCGCCCTTTCAATTCTTACAGCGATTCTCTGGCTCAGGTGCTAACTAAACTAAGAAAGGAACAGAAAACAGTTAACAGGACAGAGGCTGGTGTGGAAGAAGTCGATGGTTGTGAGGTTGTGAGGGCGGTTATTATTAAGTTTTGGTGAACAATCTGAAGTTCCTGCATTTACAGATGGATCAATAACAGAGCCCCCTGAAGGAATGGAAGGTCCCAAGCTGATACATATTCATCTATGAGGAATCCCAGGAGGCTCCAGGGTCCAACCTGATACTAACATGCAAAAGGGCCCTCTACTAATGTTTCTAGGGCGGTGGCAGGTGATAGAAAAGCAGTAATGCACATTGCCATTTCTCATTCACCTTGTGCCCCACTATGGTTTCCTGTGTCTTTTCTCAGCAGAGCCTCACCTGAGAGAAGTCAGAATGGAGGTTTGGGAGGACAAAGGTGATGTGGTCAGTTTGTCATCACATGGCAAGAGTGCCTCTCCCTGAAGATGCAGGGATTCATGAAACCGGCGAATGTTCTGCACATGCTCTTCATGGCGTGATGCTTGGCTTCTTGTGGTACCACTTCCGTCAAAAAAAAAAAAAAAAAAAAAAAATAGGAGCAAAATAAATTCCCAACCAACAAGAACACTGCTAGTGTGACAATAAACACATACTATCCTGAAATGGAATGCAAATCTATCCCCACTATCACAGTTCTGGCCTTATCATCTCTTGCTTGGATTATAAATGTCTCCAAAATAATCCTGTCTTCAATCTTGCCTACCTCCTTTTAATCCATTCTTCACAACAAGCAGAGTGATTTTTCTAAAACATAAATCTGGCCGGGGGCGGTGACTCACGCCTGTAATCCCAGCACTTTGGGAGGCTGAGGCGGGTGGTTCACTTGAGGCCAGAAGTTCGAGACCAGCCTGGTCAGTATGGCAAAACCCTGTCCCTACTAAAAGTACAAAAATTAGCCGGGTGTGGTGACGGGCGCCTGTAATCCCAGCTACACCAGAGGCCAAGGCAGGAGAATCACTTGAACCTGGGAAGTGGAAGCTGCAGTGAGCAGAAATCATGCCACTGCACTCCAGCCTGGGAGACAGAGTGAGACTCTGGCTTAAAAAAAAAAAGCCCCCCAAAACCAAAAACCATAAAACTGAAGTAATAATAACAAGAGCAACAATAACAACAATATATTTGGCATCCTTATTATATTCCAAGCCCTGCTGTAAGCATTCAACATATATTACGCCATGTGATCACCACCATTCCTTTCTAGCTTTGGCTTTTAAACAAATCTCAAATTCCTGAGCATGATATTTAAGAACATGACTCCAACAATCTTCTTTAATTCACAGCTTTATTGAGATATAATTCACATGCCATACAATTCACCTATTTAAAGTGTATTATTCAATGGTTTTTAGTATATGCAGAGTTACATAACTGTTACCACAATCAGTTTTAGAACATTTTTACCACTCACAAAACAACCTCATACCCATTAGAACCATTCCACATTTCCTGGTCCTATGCAACTACTAATTTATTTTCTGCCTCAATAGGTTTGCCCATTCTGGATATTTCATATAAATGGAATCATATAATATGTGTTTTTGGTGACTGGCTTCTTTCATTTAGCATAAGGTTTTCAAGCTTCATCTGTAGTATAGCATGTATCAGTCCTTCATTCCATTTTACAGCTGAATAATATTCTGTTGGACAGATACGCCCCATTCTGTTTATCTTCTCCTCAGTTGATGGGCATGAGTTCTTTCTACTTTTTGGTTATTAGGAATAATGCTACAAACATACGTGTACAAGTTTTTGTGGGGACATTTGTTTTCATTTCTTTTGGGCATATAACTAGAAGCAGAATTACTGGGTCATATGTTTACTCCATGTTTAAGGAACTTCCAGATTATTTTCCAATGCACTTGCAGCATTTTACTATCCCACCAGCAATGTATAAGGGTTCCAATTTATCTACCCCTTCCTAAGGCTTGAGATATCTTTTTTTTTTTAAGTACAGTCAACCTAGTGGATATAAAGTGGTACCTCATTGTGGTTTTGATTTGCATCTTTTACTGTGATTACTGGCCATTTGTATATCTTTTTGAAGAGATGTCTATTCAGATCCTTTGCCATTTTTAAACTGGTTATTTGCTTTTTATTATTGCGTTCTAAGAGTTCTTTATATATTCTATATATTATTTTGAGACAGGGTCTCACTTTGTCTCCCAGGCTGGAGTGCATGGCTCAATGCAGCCCTGACCACCTGGGCCCAAGTGATCCTCCCACCTCAGCCTCCTAAGTAGCTGAGACCACAGATGTGCACCACCAAGTCCAAGTAGTTTTTAAATTTTTTGTGGAGTAGGTTCTCACCATGTTGCCCATCTCTATAAAAAATAATAACATGGTCTTGCCCTCCTGAGTTCAAGCGATCCTCCCACCTCAGCCTCCCCAAGTGCTGGGATTACAGGTGTAAGCCACTGCACCCAGTCCCCTTTATATGTTCTAGATATAAGATCTATAACTGGCCGGGCACGGTGGCTCATGCCTGTAATCCCAGCACTTTGGGAGGCCGAGGCAGGTGGAGCACAAGGTCAAGAGATCAAGACCATAGTGACCAATATGGTGAAACCCCATCTCTACTAAAAATACAAAAATTAGCTGGTGTGGTGGCATGCACCTGTAGTACCAGTTACTAGGGAGGCTGAGGCAAGAGAATCGCTTGAACCTGGGGGGTGGAGGTTGCAGTGGGCCGAGATTGTGCCATTGCACTCCAGCCTGGTGACAGAGCAAGACTCTGTCTCAAAAAAAAAAAAAAGATCTTTAACTTGCAAATATTTTCTCCCATTCTATGGGTTGTCATTTCCCTTTCTTGATGGTATCACTTGCAGTGTAAAAATTCCTAGTTTTAAAATTTTATTTATTTTTATAATTTCAATTTGTATTTTAGATCTGGGGGTGTATGTGCAGGATGCTGACGTTTGGGGTTTGAATGATCCCATCACCCAGGTACTAAGCATATTACCTAACAGTTTTTCAGCTTTTGTCCTCCTCCCTTTCTCCTTCCTTTAGTAGTCTCTAGTTTCTTTTGTTGCCTTTTTTATGTCCACGAGTACCCAATGCTTAGCTGCCACTTATAAGGGAGAACATGTGGTATTTGGTTTTCTGTTCTTGTGTTAATTCGCTTAGGATAACGGCCTCCAGCTGCATCCATGTTGCTGCAAAGAACATGATTTTGTTCTTTTTTTTTTAATGGCTGTGAGAGTTTTTAATTTTGATGAATCTAATTTTTTTTCTTTTGTTACTTGTGCTTTTGGTGTCATTTCCTAAGGAATCATTGTCTAATCCAAGCTCATGAAGATTTACTCCTCTGCTTCCTAGGAAGAGTTTTATAGTTTTAGTTTTTACATTTAGATATGTGACCCATTTGAAGTTAATTTTTGTGTATGGTGTGAGGAAGGGGTCCAACTTCAATCACTTGCATGTGGATATCTAGTTGTTCCAGCACCATTTATAGAAAAGGCTAGTCTTTCCTTATTAAATAGTCTTGGCATCCTTGTTGAAAATTAGTTCACCACAGACACATGGGTTTATTTTGAGATTATCAATTCAGTTCCACTGATTTATATTTCTATCCTCATTCCAGTACTGTTTTGCTTACAGTAGCACTGTAGTAAGCTTTGGAATTAGGGACTCTGTTCTTTTTCAAGGTTGTTTTGCCTATTCCATGTGCCTTGAATTTCCATATTAATTTTAAGATCAGCTTGTCCATTTCCACAAAGCCAGCAGGAATTTTGATAGGGATTGTGTTGAATCTGTAGATCAATGTGGAGAATATTGCTATCATAACAATATTAAGTCTCTTAATCCATAAATATGGGATGTCTTTGATTTTATTTAGACCTTTTTCAATTTTCTTTTCTTCTTTTTTTTTTTTTTTTTTGGCAGAGAGGGTCTTACTCTGTTGCCTAGGCTGGAGTGCAGTGGCATGAACATGGCTCACTGTAGCCTTGACCTCCTGGGCTCAAGCAATTCTCCTGCTTCAGTCTCCCGAGTAGCTGGGACTGCAGGCGTGCACCACTATGCCTGGCTACTTTTTTTGATTTTTTGTAGAGATAGGGTTTCACTTTGTTGCCCAGGCTGATCTCGAACTCCTGAGCTCAAGCAATCCTCTCACCCTGGCCTCCCAAAGTGCTGGAATTACAGGCATGAGAGACCACACCCAGCCTCAATTTCATTTTTGGTTATTCATTGTTGATATATAGAAATACAATTGATTTTGCTTATTATGTTTTAAAAGTTTCTGTTTCAGTTTCTAATATGGTAAAAATTGATAGATATAACCCACATAAACAAACCTGTTTGGGTCATCACTAATTTTTAATAGTATAAAAGGGTTTTTAAGTGAAAATGTTTGAGAACCACTGCTTTATTAATGTGTAACTGATATAAAGTAAACTTTACATATTTAAAGAATACAATTTGACGAATTTTAACAATGTATACATCCAAAGAAACCATTACCATGAGATAATGAATATATCTACCACCTCCAAAAGTTTCTTCTTGTCTTTTCCAATTCCTTCCTCCTTTCCTCCTTATCCACCCTGCCTTGTCCCTAGGCAACCACTGATTTGCTTTCTGTCACTATAGGTTAGGATGCATTTTCTAGGATTTTATATAAATGGAATCATATACAACGTACTTTTTATTTTTTTTAAGAGACAGGTTCTCGCTCTGTCACTCAGGCTGGAGTGCAGTGGTGTGATCATAGCTCACTGCACCCTTAAGTACCTGGGCTCAAGTGAGCCTCCTGCCTCAACCTCCTGAGTAGCTAGGACAACAGGCAGGCAAATTTTAAAATTTTTTTGTGGAGATGGGGTCTCACTATGTTGTCCAGGATCATCTTGAACTCCTGGCCTCAAGTGATCCTCCCATCTCAGCCTCCTAAGGCACTGAGATTAAAGGCCTGAGTCATCATGACTGGTCCAATGTACTCTTTTTCGTCTAGCTTCTCTTTCTCAGCATAATTATTTTGATATTCATTTTGTTGTCTATCAATAATGCATTTCTTCTTATTTTTGAGTAGTATTAGTATTTCATTGTATGGATATACCACAATTTGGTTATTTGTTCACCTCTTTGTTGATGGACACCTGAGTTGTTTACAGTTTTTGGTTATTACAAATAAAGCACAAAGACCAGAAAGTCTGGAAACTGCTGTTCTAGGCATTTTGCATGTATTATTAGTAATAAAACCTCTCTCTTAAGGCTGCTGTGAAAATGCAATGAGCTAATGTATACAAAGTCCATATAAAAGTGAGTTTAGATTAGTAAATGAGAATAGATTCCCATTTACTCTTCATAACAGCCCTTGAGGTACTATATTATTTTCATCCTACAAATTAGAAAGCTAAAGCTCAGAAAACTAAAGTAACTAGCCTCAGGTCACATGTAGCTAGTAAGTAGTAAAGCCAGGATAGGATTCCAGATCTGTCTGATCTCAAAGCCCACTTCACCACCCTGTCCCTTGAGCAGGGCAGGGTCAGGAAGAGCTGGATCTCTGGTAAGATGGTTAGAGAGGGAATTATAGCCTAGCCTTAAATGGCTATCTGTATATAATACGACACTTCGATGTGGCCCTTCTGAAGTGGTAACAGGGACATCTTTATGTGGACAAAAGGCACGCCATTAAACTTCTAGCTTTTAAAATTACTAAAGGGTGGGCACTAGAGATACCCTCATCCTACCCATATGTACCACTGATTGGGTATGGTCAAAGTGACACTTATAAAAGAGACAACAAAGGAATTATCTAAAATCTGGGATCTAGGAATTGACAGATACATAGCTCTCTTTGTACACAGGACCAAGGATCTCTTCATGTGGTGATCAAGTAGAAAACTATGTAGCCCTGTATTGGGCCTTAGAGTGGTTACATGATATTAGTGTCTTCTTGGAATAAAAAGGTCTGCTCAGTAACTGCTCTTGTAGGAAGGGCTGCTGTAGGGGAAGATTCCTTGCCCTTTCCCTGAGCTGAAGAGAAAGACATAGGAAAGACTCTGGTGTAGGCAGCGGGGTGCTTCAAATGGTACTAGGGCCTGTAAAGAGGTAGAACGGAAAGCAGCAACCTTATACTTAGACCCTGTCCTTGTATAGGATGGAACATGCTCTAGCCCTGAGAGCCATACGCATGTTCAAGGCTGGCTTAGTGAAAAGGATGGACCAGTTGCTTTTTGTAAAATAAACTGGCACATAGTTTTAGGAGGGGAAAGAAGATGTATTTCTCACATAGTTGATGACTGAATTTAGGGATAAAGGTTAAAGGCCTTTGAGGATAACAGAAATTTTTCCCTTGTACTGAACTGACCCTTCTGATAGCAGTACAAATTCTAGCTCCTATCTTATAAAAACTTTGTTTTCATAGGATCTTGGGGTTTTTGGAGTTGTGACAGAAGATCAACAAAGCTCTTACCCTGTCTTGTTTTTTCCTCTAATAAAGGAAAGACAGAAATGATAAGCCAGTTCACACACTTCCATTTTTCAACCCCATTTCTTCTCATCATCAAGAATTCACTCACCTCCCAGGAGAGGAGAAATCAAGTTCCTTTGAGGAGGCAAGAGCAACTTGGTCTAGGGTCTGCCTTGCCATGTGGCTAGAGAATGCAGCATACATATCAGAGGCAGGGAAGGAAAAGGGACTGTATATTGGGATCTGTAAACACAACAACAAAAATGGTACACTTGTCACCATAAACCCATTCGTAACAAAGCAGTATATAAATAAATTTGTAAAATTTATTGTGTGCATTTAATTTACTGAATACTTTGTGTTAAACACTGTGCTAAACGATTTACATACATTTTCTCATTTATAATCTTATGAGGCAAGTATTATTATTATACTCATTTTACAGACTATGCTATCAGATTGCTTTTCAGTTGCTTTATCTATATTTATGCTCTTGTTCCTCCAGCTATTAATACACTGTAAATGCCTGGATGGAAATCATTTTACATTTACCTTACATATGAGGATAATCTGGCTGTGAAATTTCTTGTCTTAGGACTACCAGGGTTGGGCTAAAGAAATGACCTTCCTATATAAGGACCAACGAACTCTGTTTTCTTATGCATGCTTTCATTCAGTATTTATGGATGACCACTCTGTGCCAGACCGTGGGCCAGGCACGAGAGACAGAGAGATGAATAGAAAACAGTCTTTGCTTTGATAGAGCTCCCGTATTTTTGATAGTCTGGGAAATTCTTCTTTCTTTTACAGTTAAACTCCTTGAAAGAGTTGTCTATGCTTACCGTCATCAATTCCCCTCTTCACATTCTTTTAATTATTTTTTTAAATGAAAGACTAATGATATCAATGTAACAGAGTTGAAAAACAAGTCAATTGATGACAACCTTGTTTTATTTGGAAACTGAGATATAATTAATGTATTATACAATTCATCCTTTTAAAAAGCTCAATTCACTGGTTTTCAGTGTATTCAAAGTTGTGCAACCATCACTACTAATTCCAGAACATTTTCATCACCCCAAAAGGTCAGGAGGCTGTTACGAGACACAAATAGTATATAACGTATTCTATAAGCTGGAAAGTGCCAAACATGAGTAAAGGATGTTCTTATAGGTCAGTACAATTCATATTGGTTAGGGATGTGAATCTCCATACCTACCAGTGATTTTGAGGTCTCCACTCCACGCCTTGCTTGCTTTTCTTCTTTGAAGTGTATCAAACTCTCCAAAGGGGAGACAGCAACTTTTATCTGCCCCTGGCACTCTCCACTGAAGTCCGTGATGTTGTACCAGCCACAGACAAACTGGAAGCCAGAGAGAAGTGGGGAGAGGTCCACCGAGGCAAAGCCAATCACCCTCTCCTCATCTGTAGAGGAAAGAGAAGAGCTGGGCAATGCGGCTAGGCATGTCCTGCCACTGAGATTAGAGGCTGCACACAGAGAAGCTGATTCAGGGGATGGAGGAGTTTAGTGATCCCAAAGCCATCAGAGAAGACAGATAATGAAGTTGAGAGAGACTGGCAACCAAAGCCTGCCTTCCCTGTTAGGAATTCCCTTTCTGTACGGTGGGAAAAAGCTGGCAGGCCTGCACTTCATTCTCTCTCTCTCTTATTTTGAAAGAGATGGGGTCTCACTCTGATGTCCAGGTTTCAGTCCAGTAGCATGATCATAGTTCACTGCAGCCTCAAACTCGCAAACTCAAGCAATCCTCCCTCTTCAGTCTCCCAAGTAGCTAGGACTATAGGCACACACCACTATGCTCAGCTAATTTTTAATTTAATTTTTTTGTTGAGATGGGGTCTCACTATGTTGCCCAGGTGGTGTTGAACCCCCAGCCTCAAGTGATCCTCCTGCATTGGCCTCCCAAAGTGTTGGGATTACACATGTGAGCCACCCCACCTAGCTGGTCCTCTTGATATAGGCAATTAGAAAATAACACTAAACTTAAGAACTTATTTTTCCTAGGCTATCAGGTCTCAGTAATTTTTCTCAGGGCAGTATGTCTTGCAATTATGCAATTATGAGAGATTTGAATTTTCTTATTTATACTTCTCTATATTTTCCAAATTTTCTACATATGTATTATATTTAATTAAGAAAAAGTGATGCAAATTAAAAAGAAAAGACAACTCCCTGGAGAACAGTTTAGGGTGCAAAATAAGCCTGGGCTCAGGCTCTTCTCTATACGGTAAGGGGGCTGCCCTTCATGACTGAGAAGATTCTCTTTTCATTGGACAAGCTACCATGCAATGACCTTCATTCTCATATTCTTTGCTACTTATTCCTCATTTCTGACATGAAGTAGCTGAGGACAAATAGGTCTCTGTCACTCCATGAATTTCTATTTTATATAGGCTCCATTCTGTATAGTGAAATCAAAGGCTGGATCTACCAAACAGTGATACAACCGTAGGTCTATAAATTGCTTAACAAATCAAGGAATGCATATTTTCCAGAGGAGTAATCATGAAGTTCCCACAGTTCCTTGGGCACATTCCTGGTGACACTAAATTCATCACATACTGCATAACATTTGTTTGGACAGCTTGCTGTCCTTTAGACTGGAACCTAGCTAAAAGATGAGAAAAGGTATTACACTATGTTCCCTACACTCTCCATACCTGGCATAACATCTTCCTGCATGAAAAACTTGATAAATATTCACTGAAAACACAAGTAAATTGGCCAACCTAGAGCGGGACAAAGGAGCAGTGTGCCACAATAGCAAATCTAGGTATAGCTTTGACTGGAAAACACATTCCTCTAACTCCCTGAGCCTCACTCACACATATATAATGAGAAGTATTGAACCAGATTCAAGAACCCCTTTGGTTGAGCAGGTGGCTCATGCTTGTAACCCCAGCACTTTGGGAGGTTGAGGAGGGAGGATTGCTTAAGGTCAAGAGTTCAAGACCAGTCTGGGCAACATAGCATGACCCCATCTGTAAAAAAAAAAAAAAAAATTTGGGGGTATAGTGGTGCACGTCTGTAGTCCCAGCTATTTGGAAGAATGAAGTAGGAGGACTGTTTGAGCTCAGGAGTTCACAGCTGCAGTGAGCATAATCCTACCACTGTACTCCGGCCTGGGAAACAAAGTGAGATCCTGTCTCAAAAAATTAAGAAAAAAAAAAGATCCCCTTCAACTTGGAAAGTTTTTGATTCTATAAATACTTGAAGCTGTATTCCCCAGAGTGGGGGTCAAGTAATTCTTACCCACTGGGGATGAAGTATGATGCAGGGTTCTGCCTAAAATGAAGGTAGTACATCCTAAACATACTTGAGGAGTGCTTTGGCTAAGCAGATCATGGAGAAAAGGAATGGCTCGGAAGAGTTAAATTTAACATCCGATTAACAGGACAACCCACCATTCTCCCTTTGCAGTTAATATTCTAGTCATCAAGAACTTCCCTCAACTCTTTCTTGACTTGAGACTTTGTATTTGTTTTCCCCTCTGACTACAGTAAATCCTGCCCCTTCATTCCTCAGCTCAGGTGTGTTCCAGGAAGCCTCCTCTGACATCCTAAGTCTGGGTTAGATGTCTCCTATCAGAGTACCCTGTATTTGTCTAATCATACTATACTGTACTTTTTATGTCCAACACTGACTGTAAGCTCTGTGAGGACAGGGACCATGCCTGTTTTATTTTACCTTTGCATCCCTAGTACTTAGCATGGTGCCTGGCACAGAATAGAAACTTAAATAAAATATCTGCTGAACACAGCTTGGTTGGATTTGAGTACTTTCTATACTAGATGTGTTCAGTTTGTGTGGAAACGATAGAATTAACCCATTTATGCTGGAGTCTGCAAATGTTTTTGTAAAAAATCAGACCTTGGTAATGACCTTGAGCAGTAGGATATAAATAACTCCCACAAGCTTAGCGTTCCAATAATGGAACACTAGGCATAAATGGGTTAAGGGGAGAGAGACATCTACATACACTGAGTAGTGGTCAGTGTGGTCTAGGCATTTTCCTCACTTTCATTTATGACCAGATCTTACTAAGACCCTCTTGAAGTCCTGGAAGGTAGGGAATGTATTTTATTCTCTATACTCCAATAGTCCTAGCATACTACCTGACACATAGTAGACATAATAATAAAAATAGCTCCATTTATTAAGCAACAATTATGTGCCAAGTACTTTACATATATTATCTCTAATCCTCACAAATTCTGCAAGGCCAGTACTATTATTCTAATTTTATAAATAAGAAAGATAACAGGAAAGAGGTGAAGTGATTTAATTCGGGCCACATAGTTATTATAGTAAACAGCAGAGCCAAGATTTGAACCCAGGTCTGCATAAGACCAAAGTTTATTCTCTTTTTCCTGCTAAAATAAGTGCTGAATTGTGAACCCTGGTCTGCTTGAGAATCTCTGTGGTACTTTAGATAGAAGAGAGAAAAAGCCTAGTAAGGAAGGTGGAGCCCAGTTAAATACAGCAAGAATTCCTTGTGTTGATTCAGAGAAAAGTGAGTTATGATCGGCTCTTGCTGTATTTATGAGGTTGGGTAGCAGTGGAGGAACTAAGTAAATCCAAAGCAGCAACATAGAACTCATCATCAAAACAAAGGACTCACAGGAGCACTCACCAACAGGAGCACAGGCGGAGAGAAAAGTCAGTCAATTCCCTTTACATTCTGATTTCTCTCAGCTCTTTACTAGGGTTTGAGGTTAGCTCCAAAAATCACCACTGGCAAACAAAAAACTGTGACTCTGTAGGCTGTGTAGGTGACTCAAAACAAATGAAGACTTGGAAATCAGGGCCTAGCTGGAATATTAAAGAAGCTGGACTTAGAGGAGAGATTTAGTGAGACAAAATTTTCTAAGCTGTGAGATGGTCAGACGTCCTCATCACCACAATTTTCCAAGGTTTCCAATCTTACTAGCATGGTGAAGTACAAACAGTGAAGGCTGTACAGCCAGTAAGAACTGGGTTCAAATACTGGCTCCACCAATTAATAGCTATATGACCTTAGTCAAGCCACTAAATTTCCTTGGGCTTCAGCTTTTACAGCTATAAAATTAGACTAATTTTATTTTTACCGTCAAGAATTAGAGATGTTTGTAAAGTTCTTAGCACATTATTGCTCAGTAATAAAAACAAGAAAAACTGATATGGTATTTACTGTCAGGCCCTTACTTAATTCTCCAAAAACCCTATGAAGTAGGTACTATTATTAGCCTCAATTTTATAGATATGGAAATAGGCACAGATAAGTCATTTACCCAAGGTCACACTGCTAAAGTAAGGGGCAGAATTGGCATTTAAATCCAAAGAATCTGGCTTCAGAGTCAAGCCTCTTAATGTTGCTGTGTTATGCCTCTTAATAAAACTGGGTCCAAAGACCATAATATCAGCACATCCCTCTTGGGAAGGTTCTTAAAATAAGAAAAAATATGTGGTTAGACTCTCTTCTTGTGTACTACCTGATAATGCAAGGGTCTTGGTTAATAAGCCAGAGTCAACAGAAGGCTTAATATCATCATACAAATGTGGGGGGAAACCACTTGTATGTCGCAGGCTGTACATTGTGATGCTTGACAGATACAACAGGAAAGACTGAAATGTACTTGGATTTCTGCACTAAGCAGGTAGTCAAACAAAATTATATAATTTTTAAGTACTTGAATTCTGTAGGAGAATAGGCCAGGTATGGTGGCTCACGCCTGTGGTCTCAGCACTTTGGGAGGCCAAGGCAGGAAGATTGCTTGAGCCCAGGAGTTAGAGATAGAGGAGTTAGAGCCTGGCAACATAGTGAGACCTTGTCTGTACAAAAAAATAATTAGCAGCCGGGCGCGGTGGCTCACGCCTGTAATCCCAGCACTTTGGGAGGCCGAGGCGGGTGGATCACGAGGTCAGGAGATCGAGACCACCCTGGCTAACACACTGAAACCCCGTCTCTACTAAAAATATAAAAAATTAGCCGGGCGTGGTGGCAGGCGCCTGTAGTCACACCCTTGGTGGGCTGAGGCAGGAGAATGGCGTGAACCTGGGAGGCGGAGTTTGCAGTGAGCCAAGATCGTGCCACTGCCCTCCAGTCTGGGTGACACAGCAAGATTCTGTCTCAAAAAAAAAAAAAAAAAAAAAAAAAAATTAGCTAGGCATACTGGTATGTGCTTGTGGTCCCCACTACTCAGGAGACTGAGATGATCATGCCACTGCACTCCAGCTTAGGTGACAGAGCAAGATCTTGTTAAAAAAAAATTTTTTTTTTACAGGAGAATAATGTGGCCTTCTGGGGGATTACCCTCTACCACATATCTGCATTCCCAGCACTGTCGGGAATGCTTCACTTGGTTTGAAAAAAAAGGAATGGTAAATTGTTAACAGGATGTGAGCTTATTTTTACAAGCAAGCAGATATTCTTGTAACAGAGTTCATACCTCCTTTATGCCAAACTTTGAAGACCAGGGTTTGTTGTGGGTCCAGAAGCAGCTCTTTTGATAGCCTATTAAGAAAAACAACCACTGTAAACTAAGTGTATAGGAACTTTCTGTAGCATAAAACTTAGATTTGAAGAACATCTTGTAATTTGCAAAGCACTTTCCCAACACTATTTCATCTTCTTAGCCATCTTCTAGGATATATTTTTATCTTCACAGTTAAAATGAGGGGATGGAAGCTCAGAGAGGTGAAGTAACTTGCCAAGACTTGAAAACAGGCTCCCCTGACACAACATTTCCTCCCCACCACTCCCAAAGTTTCCCTAAGACAGAGGAGGAAGTATGGAAAAGAAGTTCCTCAACATGCATTTAAGACTTTTATTGGAATAGGTAAGGATTCTGCTTATGCCTTAGAATGAGAGAATGGAGAGAAGGGAAGAGGAGGAGAAAAAAAAAATTTACTGAGTGCCTACCTTGGGCCAGGCATGGCCCCACGTGTTTCATTTTTTTTTTTAATTAATTTTTTTGCACACAAAACAATAAACATTTTCTAAAAATACATACAAACAGAAAGATGCGTATCAAACATATTAGGAAGGTTGCACATGGGAAGATGGGGAATAGAAATGGGGAGTGGGAATTAAAGAAAATAAATGAGAGAGGGACTTTGTATGGATCAATGATAATAACTCAATCCTCTATTTGACAAAGAAGAAGGAGAAGGAAGAGGAAGAAAAAAAGTGGGATAAAGGATCAGAAAGGGAGGAAAATAGAAAAAATTAGAGTATGACTCCAGGGTAGACCTGTTTTGTTGTCGCTGGGTTGGTTGGTTGGTTTGTCTGTTGTATTTTTCATATGTTTCGCCATGTCGGCCAGGCTGGTCTCGAACTCCTAGCCTGAAGTGATCAACCTGCCTCGGCCTCCCAGATTGCTGGGACTACAGGCGTGAGCCACCACGTCCAGCCCCCACATTGCTTCTGGCCTCCGTGGTAGACCTCCCAGACGGGGCGGTCGGGCAGACGCGCTCCTCACTTCCCAGACGGGGCGGCCGGGCAGAGGCGCTCCTCACTTCTTCCCAGACGGGGCGGCCGGGCAGAGGCGCTCCTCACTTCTTCCCAGACGGGGCGGCCGGGCAGAGGCGCTCCTCACTTCCCAGACGGGGCGGCGGGGCTGAGACGCTCCCCACCTCCCAGAGGGGGGCGGCGGCCGGGCAGGGGCTGCAATCCCAGCAGCCTGGGAGGCCAAGGCAGGCGGCTGGGAGGCGGAGGCTGCAGCGAGCCAAGACCACGCCACCGCACTCCAGCCCGGGCAACACCGAGCACCGAGTGAGCGAGCCTCCGTCTGCAGTCCCAGCACCTCGGGAGGCCGAGGCGGGCAGAGAAGTCGGGGTCAGGAGCTGGAGACCAGCCTGGCCAACCTGGTGAAACCGCACCTCCAGCCAAAGGAGAAAAAGCAGGCAGCGGTGGTGGCGCGCGCCGGCAATCCCAGGCAGCCCGCAGGCCGGGGCAGGAGAATCACGGGAGCCGGAGGCAGGGAGTCTGCAGCGAGCCGACTAGATTCCAGCCTGGGCCACAGAAAGGACAGGAAAGGAAAGGAAAGGGGAAAGAGGAAAGGAAAGGAAAGGAAAGGAGGCCACATGTTTCATATACATTTAATCTGCACAAAAGCCTATAACATGGACATTATTATCCTTATTTTACAGATGATAAGGTTGGGCTCAGAGAAGTAAAATGGTTTGCTTGAGGTCACTTAAGAGTCAGTAAGTAGTAGGGCTGGGATTTGAACCATGGCTTGCCTGACCTCAATGCTACACCATGCAGATGCAAGGCAACAAAACAAGAAAATGCCTAACTTTCACACCAGATAAAGAAGCTGAAGTGGAATCCACTGAACACCTCCGATACATTTATATATTATATAAATTACAGTTTTAAGTGACACAGCTTTGGAAAGTTCCAAACCAGGTGCCAGTGCTCCAAGTAAGCAAGATGGAGATCTAGAGAAAACCAAGAGGCTTGATTTCATTCCCCAAACACTACTGGGGAAGTGAACAGAGCCTACTTCCCGACCAATGAGAGGCACAGTGCTAAAATGAAACAAATATTGGTCAGAGATTCTAATTCTAGGTGGGAGTCAAAAGATTCACCTCTGAATTCTAGTTCTGCTATTATCACCTGAGTGACTCTGGCCATGCACTTAGCTTCTTCCAGGCCTGGTTCTCTTACCTGTTAAATGGGATAATACTATTGACCTGCAAGTTGCTATGAAGATCAAAGGAAACAATTTTGTGATAAAGGAACTATAAATAGTGCCATTATTCATTTTTCTTCCAATCCTGCCTCTGTTACCAACAGACTATGTAGCCTCCCTGGGCCACAGTCTCCTCAACTGTAAAGTGAAGAGATGAAATCAGGAGATTGCTAATGTTCCTTCATCACGTTTGTTAAGTTTTGTAATTGTGTTAGGTTTTTAGGTTGTGAATGAACAAGTCACCTCCACTTAGAAGCTCAGTCCTCTGGTTTCCTGCCTTTTGGGGAGGATTTGATATTTTATATGAAGTACTCTGGCCACTATGGCCAGAATTTCTATAATTTCCAGTAGCTCACCATAGATAGCACTGAGTTTTCACTGCAGTTCTAGCTCCTGACTCAGGCCAGCCTCTCAAATTACAAATCACTGAACATGTGACCAACTGCTGAGACTCAATAAGTACACGAACACTGTGAGAAAACAGAAGACCAGACACCATGGGTATGGCTAGTGTTGGTGGACAAGAATTAAACTTTATAAAAGGTGATACAGTATAACTTCTAATAATGATTTTGTTACTATTATCATAACATTGCATCACATTTAATAAAGTTTAATTCTTGGCTTCCTATGCCAGCCCCCTCACATTTAATTAGCCCTCTTTGTCCTAATAAAATCTGAGTGGCACAGCACAGTGGCTGACAGAACTTTACCTCCTATTTTTTGAGCCTCCCAAAGGAGACCTAACATTTGTTGTATACCTGCTATGTACCATGAGGCCCTAAATGTCATCTAATTTGGACCTAACAATGACCTTATAAAAATGATCCCCACTTTACAGATGAGGAATCTGTGGCTCAGAGATGTTATGTAACTTGATCACACAGTCAGTAAATTACAGAGATGGAGTTGGAGGCCAAGTGTCTCTGGTTCAAATGCCCAGTGTCTTTCACTACACCAGAAGTTTTTTCCAAGGGTGAAAATCCACAGCCTTTTCTGATATTAGTTCTCTTTGTTCGGAATATCTTTCCGACTCTTATTCACCTCGATAACTTATATACATTCTTCAGTATTTAGCTGAGGTGTCTTATTTATGAAGCCTTCCCTGAACTTCTCGGTTGTCCTAAATAATCTTTTTTTCTGAGCTCTACCAGCATCCCCTTCTTATTTCTCTTTATTGTAATTTTTTTTTTTTTTGAGACAGGGTCTTGCTATATTGCCCAGACAAGTTTCGAACTCCTGGGCTCAAGCGATTCTCCCACCTGGGCTCCACCATCCTCCAATGCCACCCCTCCCCTCCCCCAGTAGCTGGGATTACAGGCATGTGTCACCACACCCAGCTTGATGGTAATTTGTTATTGATATTTTTTTCCCAGGTAAGAACCATGAACTCCTCAATTGCATGGAGTATCTTAATCATCTTTAATTCCAAGCACCTAAAACAGAGAGGTCCTCTCACTGAATAATTTTTGAGCATACTGAGAAGAGTTAAAAACACTAAAACAAAACCTTTAAACCACTGCTTGCTGTGAATTCATAAACACTAGGATTAAATAATTGCTTGGATAAGAAAAGCATTTTCCAGGTCTGCTCAAAAATTGTGCTGGTTATAGTCCTTGCTCTGACTTTGTGTCTTGGAAAAAAAAGCATATTCTGGAAGGCTGACGAACAACAGATAACACAAACCTTGACTGCTGTTGAAAATTCCAGATGGGGGAATCTGTGTTTTCAACCACTTGGGTGTATACAGGAGATGACTCATCGGCTGTTGCAAAGGATACACAACAACTGGGTATCGATACTTTCCGCTCTGTCAAGGGGCTCCCTGAAATAGAATACAGTGCAGTGACTGTACTTTAGGGTACACAAGAAGCCTCAGATTATACAGGCACAAGCAGGACTATTCCTGCCCCTCTTCTTCCTATGGGATCTTTGCTCAAGCTATCCCCCTGTGTCTGAAATGTTTTCAGGCTGGGTGTAGTGGCTCAAGCCTGTAATCCCAGTACGTTGGGAGGCCAAGGTAGGAGGACAGCTTGAGCGCAGAAATTCAAGACCAGCTTGGGCAATATAGTGAGATCCCATGTATAAAAAAAAATTAACCAAGCATGGTGGCACATGCCTGTAGTCCCAGCTACTCAGGAGGTGGGATGATCTCTTGAGTCTGGGAGACAGAGGCTGCAGTGAGCTGAGATTGCACCACTGCACTCCAGACTGGGGGACAGAGTGAGACCGTGTCAATCAATCAATCAACGAAATGTTTTCAGTGACCTTTCTGCTATTATTCTGTCTTCTTAAGGCTCAGTTCATATATATTCCCCAAAAAGAAGTGACTTCTCTCATGTTCTGTACTTTGTGGGAAGATGGAAAATACTGTGTTGAGAGGGAAAAGACAGGACAGAACTACAAAGAGTCCTGAACCTAAGAGTCAGATGACCAAATATTAGCTCTGCCATATATATGCAATGTGATTTTGGGCAAGAACTATCTAGGCCACAGCTTCTTCAACTGTAAAATTGGGCATATTATACTTACACTTCCAAAGATATTGTAAGGATTAAGATAAATACTAAGAGTAAATAACACTTACATATCACTTACTGTGTGCCAGGCACTGTTCTATGTACTTTATATATATTAACTCATTTAATCCTTACAACAACCCTCTAAGATAGCTATTTCTATCATATCAATTATTTCTATCATATAGATTTCTATCATTATTTCTATCATTGTTATTTCTAACATTATTATTTCTATCATATAGATTTCTAAAAATTGGGTACTGAGAAATTAAATTAGTTGGCCACATATTTATTAAATGGTAGAACTGAGACTCCAATTCAAGCATTCTGGCTCCAGAGTCCATGCTCTAAACTGTCTCCTATATTGCCTCTACTACAGGGTTAACAAATGTAAAATACTGGGTGCTGATGAGAATACCTAATGTTAATTTTTACAAGATCAGGTTTCCAATGTGGGAGACTTGGTCAAGTTATTCTGTCTTAAGACAGTGTAAAATGAAGATGTCTGATGATACTAGATAGTCTAACCGAGCTGTCTGGGAAGATAACCCACTAGCCACATGTGGCTATTCACCTTTAAATTAATTAAAACTAAAGATAAAAAATTCACTTCCTTGGTTGCACTAGCCATATTTCAAGTGCTCGACAGCCACATGGGGCTAGTGGCTACCATACTGGACACTGAACCCATAGAACATTTCCATCATAGCAGAAAGTTCTTTTGGATAGCACTGAATAATAGACACTTTACAAAATATAGACTATATATTTCATGAGATCACTTTCAGCTCTAAAACGCTATGAATGTCAGGATTACAGATGAAGGAAAAGAGCAGAGCAGAAAAGAATAGAATAGAAGAAGTATGTCCTAAACATAATCGACATGCTCCAGGGAACAGATTCTATATGTGTATTCTAACTGGTTTGTCTTCTTTATAACTGTCTAGCTCAAGAATTCTCTCCTGGCTAACACGGTGAAACCCCATCTCTGCCAAAAAATACAAAAAATTAGCCAGGCGTGGTGGCAGCCGCCTGTAGTCCCAGCTACTTGGGAGGCTGAGGCAGGAGAATGGTGTGAACCCGGAAGGCGGAGCTTGCAGTGAGCCGAGATCGTGCCACTGCACTCCAGCCTGGGCAACAGAGCGAGACTCCACCTCAAAAAAAAAAAAAAAAAAAAAAAAAAGAATTCTCCAAATCCATACTCCTACTTCTCCTGGTAGGTGAAGTTCATCTTTGAGGCTCCACCCTTTTCTCTATCTCGCTGCTCCTTTCAGTAAGTACTCCTTTAGGGGCTTCCGTCTGTCCCTCTGGACAGAAAGCATTCTGATGAACAAATTCACGCTCAGGAACTGTGGATTTTATTCCTCTCCACATGCAGTTTAACATTTAACAAGTAGTCTTGAAAGAGGTTCCAAGATGGCCGAATAGGAACAGCTCCAGTCTGCAGCTCCCAGCGTGAGCGATGCAGAAGACGAGTGATTTCTGCATTTCCAACTGAGGTACCGGGTTCATCTCACCGGGGCTTGTCAGACAGTGGGTGCAGCCCACAGAGCAGGGTGTGGCATTGCCTCACCCGGGAAGCACAAGGGGTCGGGGAATTCCCTTTCCTCGCAAAGGGAAGCCGTGACAGATGGTACCTGGAAAATCAAGACACTCCCACCCTAATACTGCACTTTTCCAATGGCCTTAGCAAACGGCACACTGGGAGATTGTATCCCGCGCCTGGCTCGGAGGGTCCCACGTCCATGGAGCCTCGCTCACTGCTAACACAGCAGTCTGAGATTGAACTGCAAGGTGGCAGCGAGGCTGGGGGAAGGATGTCCACCATTGCTGAGGCTTGAGTAGGTAAACAAGCAGCGGGAAGCTTGAACTGGGTGGAGCCTACCGCAGCTCAAGGAGGCCTGCCTGCCTCTGTAGACTCCACCTCTGGGGGCAGGGCATAGCTGAACAAAAGGCAGCAGAAACTTCTGCAGACGTAAACGTCCCTGTCTGACAGCTTTGAAGAGAGTAGTGGTTCTCCCAGCACGGAGTTTGTGATCTGAGAACAGACAGACTGCCTCCTCAAGTGGGTCCCTGACCCCCGAGTAGCCTAACTGGGAGACACCTCCCAGTAGGGGCTGACTGACACCCATACAGCTGGGTGCCCCTCTGAGACGAAGCTTCTGGAGGAAGGATCAGGCAGCAACATCTGCTGTTCTGCAATATTTGCTGTTCTGCAGACTCTGCTGGTGACACCCAGGCAAACAGGGTCTGGAGTGGACCTCCAGCAAACTCCAACAGACCTGCAGCTGAGGGTCCTGAAAGTTAGAAGGAAAACTAACAAACAGAAAGGACATCCACACCAAAACCCCATCTTGACGTCACCATCATCAAAGACCAAAGGTAGATAAAACCACAAAGATGGGGAGAAACCAGAGCAGAAAAGCGGAAAATTCTAAAAATCAGAGCGCCTCTTCTCCTCCAAAGAACACAGCTCCTCTCCAGCAACGGAACAAAGTTGGATGGAGAATGACTTTGATGAGTTGAGAGAAGAAGGCTTCAGACGATCAGTAATAACAAACTTTTCTGAGCTAAAGGAGGATGTTCGAACCCATCGCAAAGAAGCTAAAAACCTTGAAAAAAGATTAGACGACTAACTAACTAGAATAAACAGTGTAGAGAAGTCCTTAAATGACCTGATGGAGCTGAAAACCATGGCATGAGAACTACGTGACACATGCACAACCTTCAGTAGCCTATTTGATCAAGTGGAAGAAAGGGTATCAGTGATGGAAGATCAAATGAATGAAATGAAGCGAGTAGAGAAGTTTAGAGAAAAAAGAGTAAAAAGAAACGAACAAAGCCTCCAAGAAATATGGGACTACGTGAAAAGACCAAATCTACATCTGACTGCTGTACCTGAAAGTGACGGGGAGAATGGAACCAAGTTGGAAAACACTCTTCAGAATATTATCCAGGAGAACTTCCCCAATCTAGCAAGGCAGGCCAACATTCAAATTCAGGAAATATAGAGAACGCCACAAAGATACTCCTCGAGAAGAGCAACTCCAAGACACATAATTTTCAGATTCACCAAAGTTGAAATGAAGGAAAAAATGTTAAGGGCGGCCAGAGAGAAAGGTCGGGTTACCCACAAAGGGAAGCCCATCAGACTAACAGTGGATCTCTCGGCAGAAACTCTACAAGCCAGAAGAGAGTGGGGGCCAATATTCAACATTCTTAAAGAAAATAATTTTCAACCCAGAATTTCATATCCTGCCAAACTGAGCTTCATAAGTGAAGGCGAAATAAAATCCTGTACAGACAAACAAATGCTGAGAGATTTTTGTCACCACCAGGCCTGCCTTACAAGAGCTCCTGAAGGAAGCACTAAACATGGAAAGGAACAACCGGTACTGGCCACTCCAAAAACATGCCCAATTGTAAAGGCCATCAACGCTAGGAAGAAACTGCGTCAACTAACAAGCAAAATAATGACAGGATCCATAATGACAGGATCAAATTCACACATAACAATATTAATCTTAAATGTAAATGGGCTAAATGCTCCAATTAGAAGACACAGACTGGCAAATTGGATAGAGTCAAGACCCATCAGTGTGCTGTATTCAGGAAACCCATCTCACATGCAGAGACACATATAGGCTGAAAATAAAGGGATTGAGGAAGATCTACCAAGCCAATGGAAAACAAAAAAAAGCAGAGGTTGCAATCCTAGTCTCTGATAAAACAGACTTTAAACCAACAAAGATCAAAAGAGACAAAGAAGGCCATTACATAATGGTAAAGGGATCAATTCAACAAGAAGAGCTAACTATCCTAAATGTATATGCACCCAATACAGGAGCACCCAGATTCATAAAACAAGTCCTTAGAGATCTACAAAGAGACTTAGACTCCCACACAATAATAATGGGAGACGTTAACACCCCACTGTCAACATTAGACAGATCAACAAGACAGAAAGTTAACAAGGATATCCAGGAACTGAATTCAGCTCTGCACCAAGCAGACCTAATAGACAGCTACAGAACGCTCCACCCCAAATCAACAGAATATACATTCTTCTCAGCACCACATCACACTTATTCTAAAATTGACCACACAGTTGGAAGTAAAGCACTCCTTGGCAAATGTAAAAGAACAGAAATTATAACAAACTGTCTCTCAGACCACAGTACAATCAAACTAGAACTCAGGATTAAGAAACTCACTCAAAACCGCTCAACTACGTGGAAAATGAACAACCTGCTCCTGAATGACTACTGGGTACGTAACGAAATAAAGGCAGAAATAAAGATGTTCTTTGAAACCAATGAGAACGAAGACACAACATACCGGAATCTCTGGGACACATTTAAAGCAGTGTGTAGAGGGAAATTTATAGCACTAAATGCCCACAAGAGAAAGCAGGAAAGATCTAAAATTGACACCCTAACATCACCATTAAAAGAACTAGAGAAGCAAGAGCAAACACATTCAAAAGCTAGCAGAAGGCAAGAAATAACTAAGATCAGAGAAGAACTGAAGGAGATAGAGACACAAAAAACCCTTCAAAAAAATCAATGAATCCAGGAGCTGGTTTTTTGAAAAGATCAACAAAATTGATAGACCTCTACCAAGACTAATAAAGAAGAAAATAGAGAAGAATCAAATAGACACAATAAAAAATGATAAAGGGGATATCACCACTGATCCCACAGAAATACAAACTATCATCAGAGAATACTATAAACATCTCTACGCAAATAAACTAGAAAATCTAGAAGAAATGGATAAATTCCTGGACACATACACCCTCCCAAGACTAAACCAGGAAGAAGTTGAATCCCTGAATAGACCAGTAACAGGTTCTGAAATTGAGGCAATAATAGCCTACCAAACAAAAAAAGTCCAGGACCAGACGGATTCACAGCTGAATTCTACCAGAGGTACAAGGAGGAGCTGGTACCATTCCTTCTGAAACTATTCCAATCAATAGAAAAAGAGGGAATCCTCCCTAATTCATTTTATGAGGCCAACATCATCCTGATACCAAAGCCTGGCAGAGACACAACAGAAAAAGAGAATTTTAGACCAATATCCCTGATGAACATTGATGCAAAAATCTTCAATAAAATACTGGCAAACCGAATCCAGCAGCACATCAAAAAGCTTATCCACCACGATCAAGTTGGCTTCATCCCTGGGATGCAAGGCTGGTTCAACATATGCAAATCAATAAACGTAATCCAGCATATAAACAGAACCAAAGACAAAAACCACATGATTATCTCAATAGACGCAGAAAAGGCCTTTGACAAAATTCAACAACACTTCATGCTAAAAACTCTCAATAAACTAGGTATTGATGGGACATATCTCAAAATAATAAAAGCTATTTATGACAAACCCACAGCCAATATCATACTGAATGGGCAAAAACTGAAAGCATTCCCTTTGAAAACTGGCACAAAACAGGGATGCCCTCTCTCACCACTCCTATTCAACATAGTGCTGGAAGTTCTGGCCAGGGCAATCAGGCAGGAGAAGGAAATAAAGGGTATTCAGTTAGGAAAAGAGGAAGTCAAATTGTCCCTGTTTGCAGATGACATGATTGTATATTTAGAAAACCCCATTGTCTCAGCCCCAAATCTCCTTAAGCTGATAAGTAACTTCAGCGAAGTCTCAGGATACAAAATCAATGTGCAAAAATCACAAGCATTCCTATACACCAATAACAGACAAACAGAGAGCCAAATCATGAGTGAACTCCCATTCACAATTGCTTCAAAGAGAATAAAATACCTAGGAATCCAACTCACAAGGGATGTGAAGGACCTCTTCAAGGAGAACTACAAACCACTGCTCAATGAAATAAAAGAGGACACGAACAAATGGAAGAATATTCCATGCTCATGGATAGGAAGAATCAATACTGTGAAAATGGCCATACTGCCCAAGGTAATTTATAGATTCAATGCCATCCCCCCATCAAGCTACCAATGACTTTCTTCACAGAATTGGAAAAAACTACTTTAAAGTTCATATGGAATCAAAAAAGAGCCCAAATTGCCAAGACAATCCTATGCCAAAAGAACAAAGCTGGAGGCATCACACTACCTGACTTCAAACTATACTACAAGGCTACAGTAACCAAAACAGCATGGTACTGGTACCAAAACAGAGATATAAACCAATGGAACAGAATAGAGCCCTCGGAAATAATACCACACATCTACAACCATTTGATCTTTGACAAACCTGACAAAAACAAGAAATGGGAAAAGGATTCCCTGTTTAATAAATGGTGCTGGGAAAACTGGCTAGCCATATGTAGAAAGCTGTAACTGGATCCCTTTCTTATACCTTATACAAAAATTAATTCAAGATGGATTAAAGACTTAAATGTTAGACCTAAAACCGTAAAAACCCTAGAAGAAAACCTAGACAATACCATTCAGGACCTAGGCATGGGCAAGGACTTCATGACTAAAACACCAAAAGCAATGGCAACAAAAGCCAAAATTGACAAATGGGATCTAATTAAACTAAAGAGCTTTTGTACAGCAAAAGAAACTACCATCAGAGTGAACAGGCAACCTACAGAATGGGAGAAAATTTTTACAATCTACCCATCTGACAAAGGGCTAATATCCAGAATCTACAAAGAACTTAAACAAAGTTACAAGAAAAAAATCAAACAACCCCATTGAAAAGTGGGCAGAGGATATGAACAGACACTTCTCAAAAGAAGACATTTGTGCAGCCAACAGACACATGAAAAAAGCTCATCATCAGTGGCCATCAGAGAAATGCAAATCAAAACCACAATCAGATACCATCTCACACCAGTTAGAATGGCGATCATTACAAAGTCAGGAAACAACAGGTGCTGGAGAGGATGTGGAGAAACAGGAACACTTTTACACTGTTGGTGGGACTATAAACTAGTTCAACCATTGTGGAAGATGGTGTGGCAATTCCTCAAGGATCTAGAACTAGAAATACCATTTGACCCAGCCATCCCATTACTGGGTATATACCCAAAGAATTATAAATCATGCTGCTATAAAGACACATGCACACGTATGTTTATTGTGGCACTATTCACAATAGCAAAGACCTGGAACCAACCCAAATGTCCATCAATGATAGACTGGATTAAGAAAATGTGGCACATATACACCATGGAATACTATGCAGCCATAAAAAAGGATGAGTTCATGTCGTTTGTAGGGACATGGATGAAGCTGGAAACCATCATTCTCAGCAAACTATCGCAAGAACAAAAAACCAAACACCGCATATTCTCACTCATAGGTGGGAATTGAACAATGAGAACACATGGACACAGGAAGGGGAACATCACACTCTGGGGACTGTTGTGGGGTGGGGGGAGGGGGGAGGGACAGCAATAGGAGATATACCTAATGCTAAATGACGAGTTAATGGGTGCAGCACACCAACATGGCACATGTATACATATGTAACAAATCTGCACATTGTGCACATGTACCCTAGAACTTAAAGTATAAAAAAAAAGTCAAAAAGAAAGAAAGAAAGAAAACATTTAACAAGTAGTCTTTAAAAGACAGGTTCTAGTTCCATCTACTCTGACAAGCCTCTCTAGGTGGAATCACTGAACTTTACACCCCCAGTTAGAGCTTCCAACTTAAAATTTCTTTCAGGGAAAGAAAAGTAGCTACAGCTTTGCTTTGATATGTTTTCCTCAACGTAAAGAATTTCCAGTAGACCAATTCTTTTTTTTTTTTTTGAACAGAAAGAAAACTGTTTTATTACACAATTAAACTTGAATGTGACATGCATCATAGTCAATCTGCTTAAGAGACTGCAGAGCCAGAAAGATGGTCACCAAAATTAGTCCATAAGTAGAATAATGTACAGCACCATGTCACAGACCAATTCTTTTCAAACTTTCCCACCAAAGTAACAATGATTCAGAGAAGAGTAAACATTAAACTCTGAAGTGTAGGAGTCCCTGTTGCCTTGAAACAATTACAATAAGCATAACATCTACTAGCAGGCTTGTCTTTCATTTTAGAAATTCATGAAGGTTTTATATTATATTTCATAATAGAACCATATTTGTATCTGAAATGTGTAAATGAAAAACAGCATTTCTGTTCCCAAATCTTGGTTAAAAAATTGACATACTATTATTTAATCTTGTGACTTCTAGCACCCAGGGCACAAAACCAGACCAGATGACATTACTTTTTCAGTCATTTGTACTGGAAATAATAAAGAAAGAAACTGGGTGATGGGAAGGGAAAAGAGAATGGAGATTTTGTGAGGAAGCTTGGGAAGGAGAACTGAAGAGAAATGCTAGCCTTGGAAGGAAGATCTAGTGGCGTCCACAAAGCAGGAGAGAACTGAGGCATGTACAAGTTACCAACAAAGCAGGACCTGGAAAAAGCCTGAACCAAGAGGTGGAGGAGCCTTAGAACTGGGAAAGCATTAAAGATATAGAGAATAACTGTATGAGGAGCAAAACAACCACTGGCTACAACTTGGCCAAACCAGTTTACAAGCATATTAAAGAAAAAATTTTTTTAAGGCTAGTCAAGGGAAGCAGTAGGAGTTACAAGCATATTTTTGAAAGAACAGGGAAAGGTAATTCTAATGCAATGGTAGTAGGCAAAAAATCAGTTAATGGAAATCAATAAAATAGTATTCATATTACTAATGTAAATGTATAAAATATCACTAATAGTACCCAGTGAGCTATCTTCTTAAAAGTTTTATTTTAGTGAAACTGAACAGTATTTATGCGGATTGACTTGCTGAGCATCCACCCCCACCTACTTTTATTGCATTGTACTCCTTTATTGTACAGATTGGAAGCATTAAAAGCTACATTTCTTGGATTCTTTTGCAGCTAGGGTATGGATGCAAATTGGCCTCTACCAATCAGATGCCCTCACAAAAGATCTGGAAGGCAGGCGGGAGGCAGAGGACATCTTTCTTTTCCTTCTGCTTTTGCTAATAACAAGGATGATGATGTAGAGACATTGCGTTTTTTGATCTAGCATTTGGTCCCTGGGTGCAGAGAGGCCCTGTGGCAATGACTATGATGAGAGCTTCCAATTCTTAGATTTCAGTTTTGGCACTGTATTCTGAACTTAAAAGATTTAGTGGTTCCCTCCTGAAAGTTTAGCCTAGAGCTCACTCCTCTAGCCCTTCTAATGACTTAAAGTACCTTAATATTCTATATTAAACTCCTCTCTGCTTAAAATGGCTGAAGCGGGTTCTGTTTCCTCTGCCTGATATAGCTTTCATCTCTCATTCTTTCTCCCATTTTCCTTTTTTGGTCTTAAGCTTCAACTAATTTCTTCCAATAAAATGTCACAAATCCTCACAACTAGGAAGAGATAACCTGGCTCTACCACAGCAACTCTCACATATTCTATAATAATCTGTGTTTCCCTCACTAGACTGAGAGCTCTTTGAATGCACAGAGTATTCCCAAGGCCCTTATTAAATGTTTGCTGACTTCCCACTGCCCTTTGTCTACAGATAGTTGCCCAGGGTTAGAGAGAGGAGTTGCCTTGTCTGCTTGCAGTACATACCCACAGAGGATAGCAACATCTTCTCAAGAAAGCTCTGAGAAAGATCAGCAGAGAGGACCAATCACTGTTCCTAGAGGCAGGACACCTAGGTTCCAATGTAGTCTGCCATTGCTTTAGTGTGACATATTGGATATACCACTTCATTCTGGCTACCTGGGCCTCAGTTTTCTCATCAGAAATAAGTGCTCTCAAACCACTTTCCACAGTAAAATTCTAATTCTAGATATATATCAATCTTGCTCACATCTCTCTCTCATGGCACTACCCCCTGTCCCTCTGGTTTGTTTGTTGATTTATTTATTTATTGAGACGGAGTCTCACTCACTCCATTGATTGACTGATTGATTGATTGATTGAGACGGAGTCTCACTCACTCTGTCGCCCAGGCTGGAGTGCAGAGGCATGATCTCAGCTCACTGCAACCTCCACCTCCTGGGTTCAAGTGATTCTCCTGCCTCAGCCTCCTGAGTAGCTGGAATTGCAGGCTTGTGCTTGGCTAATTTTTGTATTTTTAGTAGAGAAAGGGTTTCACCATGTTGGCCAGGCTGGTTTTGAACTCCTGACCTCAAGTGATCTGCCTGCCTCAGCCTCCCAAAGTGCTGGGATTACAGGCGTAAGCCACTGTGTCCGGCCATCCTCCAGTTTATTTTTAAAGCTACTATTTGCTAAAGGCCTTGAAACAAAATTACTTTGACTTTGGAAGAAGATAGTTCCTTATTTAGTCTTGAACAGACACATTCCTTTTAGCCAAACAGGTGGGTGAAAAAGAAATCAGCTTGGGAGAGCAGGTCTATCAGGTTTCTCTGGCTCTCCTCTTGTAGGTAGAAATTCATCTGGGCCTGTTTACATTCTGAAAAAGGTCAAGTTCTGAAATACTTTTGGAAGCAGCCCAAAAGAAGGCTGCTATACCCCCCACAGGGTTGGGACACACATTGAGAGCAATTAAGAAGACCTGAGGTGAACCAGTTATGCCATTTAAGAATTTTATGCATCAAGAAAGGTTTAATTGTTTCAGTGAGATTAAAATAACAACTTCTCATATTCAGATAATGCGTTATAGCTTGCACACTGTTTTCTTCCACACTAAACTTGTGCTGATAACATCTCTGAAAATTGCATAAGATAGGCATCTCTATCCCTATTATAAAAATAAGGCAACCAAGGAACAGAGAAGTGGCTTGCTCATCACATACCTGGTTAACTAGCATTTAGAAGAACCAGGAAGGTTTCCTGACTCCTACTTTAGATTTTTTCCATTGCAATCATTCTAATTATCTCCATCTAGTTAAGAGAAGCGCTCTCCCTTTGGCCTGGAATGAATGGAGGGAAACTTTCCCCTTAAGGAATGCCCAATTTTTATGTTAATAAAAACTTAGCCCAGCAGTTGTATTAAGCTAACATTAGCTGACACCTCCTCTGTGTCACACATGTACAAGATGAGTCAGATTTGATTCTTGATCTGCGGGAGACAGACACAGACAGATAATTACAACCCAGTAAGATAAAGACTATGCTAAAAGCACATGGGAACCCAGAGGTGCCCTGAACTCTGCCTCGATGGGCTAAAGAACGCCTCTAAAAGTTAATAATATTGAAGCTGATTTTGTTTTTTACTGAGTATAACTTATGCTACTTCAAATCATTTTACCTCTCTGTTCCTTATTTGTCTCATTTGTAAAACAGGGCTAGAAATACTGGTTTTGTCTAATATAAGTGTACAAATCTTAAGAGTATTGAAGCTGATCTTAACGGAAGGTTCCTCAGAGCTTTTTCTAACAAAAGTATCCAAGAAGTTCTTTTATTTTCAGAACCAGGACTACAGTGGTGACCACAGACCATTTCAGAGCTGCTTCAGAACTAAGCTTTGCTGAAGGCAAAGCTCCTAATTCGGGGCTGTTTGTGAATCCTCTGCATAAAGGTTTGCATGAAGGAACCACTCATTTCCTTCCTTAAGAAACAGCTTCCAAGGCATAAAACGGACAGACACTCTGATAACACTATTAAGGCAAGAGGAAAGTCAGAAGTACAGAGTGTAGAATCTGGTCTCCTACCAGAAAGTTTCTGTTGCCTATTCTCCATTCTTGCTGCCACCTTGCTTGTTTAAGATTCAGAACTTGAACTAATGTGACGGCCCTCTCAGTGGATTGCTGCTTTCAGTATTCTCCGGTATCTTTTTCATACTGCCACCAAGATTTCATGTCTGGTCAACAAATATGACCTTGTCTCTCCACAGATTAAGACTTCGTTGGTTTCACCTCACCTGCAGTGTCAGTCATGTAGCATACAAAATGCTGCCCATGTAGCCTAATTAGTCTTTCCAGCCCCATTTCTCACTACTTTTTACTCACATTCAACGACCTTTTTTTGGCCAATGTCCCATTCTCTCATACTACCAAGCTTTTGACCATGCTGTTTCTTCTCATTAAAATGCCTTTTTCCTCTTTCATTCAGCAAACTTGCTCCTCCTCCTTCAAGAGTAGGCTAAAGTGACACTAATACTTGGAAGCCTGCCCTGACCACCCCATTAGCAAAAAAACACCCTCTGTGTTCTATTTTCCTATACTACCACATCCACCGCCCCCACAGCTTTCCTCTTTCATATTGTTTATTCCTCTGTACTAAAAATGTTAGTATGTCTCTCCATTAGGCTGTCTGTTCCTTGGGGACAGGGACTGTGTGTTGTTTGTTTATCCCAGCACTGTGATCTTCATGATGCAGCAAAGCAAACATAATGTCCTCCTGTTTTATGAATATGAGACATAACGCCTCTCACATTTCTGGCAAGAGTTGCAGACCTGTAAATCACTTGTTATTTAGCCTCTTTCTGTTTAGCCAGCTCAAGACAGGCATAGGGTAGACATCTGACTTTCAGACGTCACTGTTGTATCCTGATTTCCACCCTGCAGTGATAAGCCCATGTAGTCCTTCCTCCCACAAACATTTATGTGTCAGTCAGGCACTGTCCTGAGTATAGAGTGTAGACCTATAGTATAGAGACCTGCCCATTGTCTCTTTGAGTATAGACCTGCCCATCTGGCTCTACAGAGTGCATTAACTATGTAACTTCAGGTCATTTTACCTTTTTGAACTTCAGTCTCCTCATTTGTGAAATGATTATGTATTGTAATCTCTTCAAACTATAATCCTGCTCGTGGTAAGGATTAAAGGGGATACAGGTTGAATAACCCTGATCTGAAATGCTTGGGGCAAGAGGTATTTCAGATTTTGTAATATCTGCATTATACTTATTCAGCATGCCAAATCTGAAAATCTGAAACCTGATATATTCCTATGAGCATTTCCTCTGAGCACCACATTGGTGCTTTTGGATTTGGGATACTTAACGCATAATTAATGTACAAAGACTAGAATAGAACTCAGCACACAGCAGACGATGCTTATTATCATAAAATTTTGCCAAGTGATATTATAAAAATGTAATTCACTGTCTCATTGAAAATTTATAAGTATATTTTGCTTTTTTTTAACAATATGAGAATTCTCCTAAAATGTAACATATACCATATTTTTTGTATATTAAATTTTATTTTCAGTGCAACTACAAAAAAAAAATCTTTCCAAAAATAAAAGAAGCTTTTTAGTACTTTCCTTAAACTCATTCATCTATTGATTTTTTTTGTCTTTAAAAAAATTTTGTTTCTTATATCTCAAACTTGTCAAAAATGGCTGCTTTGGTGGGGCAGAAAATTTTTTTTTCTTTAAAAACAAGTAAAAATTGTTCAATTTTGTGATTCACACTGCACTTGAAGAAGACTTTGTCCTGAGATAGAATGTTTCAAGGTTTCTGATACACAATGGCTGAAATGGATGAGAACATCAAGGATCATAATGGAAGCTTATAATCCCAGGAGTAATGGCTGTTGGTAGTATAAATGGGGAGGAGCAGGAATGAGAGATAAATAATAGTTACTATGAGCACAGGTTTTGTTTCTGTTCCAAAGTAGTAAGGACACATGGCACAGTTTGAGAGACACCAATACAGAGATGACAGGAGCCAGAGAGGTCAAATCCAAATCAAATGATGTATATTGAAACTTTCTGGATTCATAAGGCCATGGTTGACTGGCTCTCATAGACACCACACATCTGAACTTTGTTAATCACAGTCATTTACAGATGAGAAATTCAAGACAGAGAGAAAGAATACCTTGCTCAAAGTCACACATACATACACACACAATTTATTGGCTAGGGACACAGGGATAAATATATTCCTACTAGAATGTAATCTCCACAGGGCACAATTTTTGTCTGCCTTTTTTTTTTTTTTTTTTACTGTTTTATCCCTGGCACCAAGGACAGGGCTTGGCATGTAGCAAATACAGTAAGTTTTATTGTAAAATAAATGAATGCATGATGAATCAACAAATGAGATAAGGTCTTTGCTTTTGAACAGTTCATATCTAATTGAGAAGAAAACCATGGAAACAACTGCAGTACTGTGTGATATATGATATGATACAGGCGCAAAGTGCCAGGGGAGCAAATAGAAGGGGGCCTTTATATTGGGAAAGCCCTCCAGGAAATGGTGATGTCTGAGCTGGGTCTTAAGAGGAAATGGAAGTAGCCAGGCAAAAGAGAAGGGTGATGGCAAAGGCAAAATTTTAGGAGATTACAATGCTGAATAAAGGTAGGGCAGGAATTCTTTGTGCCATGGACTCTGGCAATCTGGTGAGGTCTATGGGCCTCTTCTTTTAACAGTGTTTCTTTAAAATGCATAATATAAAATACATAGGATTACAGAGAAATCCAATTATGTTTACATAGTTATCAAAACTAAAAGAACTTTGTGATATAGTAATACATGTGCTTTATTAACAAGGTCTAACTATAGGTAATAACTATTGTAGGTCTGGCACAGTGGCTCACGTCTGTACTCCCAGCACTTTTGAGAGGCTGAGGTGGGTGGATCACTTGAGGTCAGGAGTTCGAGACCAGCCTGGCCAACATGATGAAACCACATCTCTACTAAAAATACAAAAGTTAGCCAAGAGTGGTGGAACAAGCCTGTAATCCCAGCTACTCAGGAGGCTGAGGCAGGAGAATTGCTTGAAGCCGGGAGGTGGAGGTTGCAGTGAGCTGAAATCATGCCACTGCACTGCAGCCTGGGCGACAGAGTGAGACTTTGTTTCAAAAAAAAAAAAAAAAAAAATCAAAACAAACAAACAAAAACCCCTAACTATTGTAATTTCAAAGAAATCATAGTTATAAGTGATATTCTAAGATATCTGCAATGATGTGATATGGAAATACCTGTGATTTCTATTGTTGACAATATCACAGGTACTATTACTAGGATCTACTGCCTATATTCATAATGAGAGGAAATATGTTAAATTTTAGCTAGAGGTTGCTAAAAATAAAGATGTAATTATTTTCCTATCCAAGGCCACTAACCCTGAGTTTGAACTTTTTTTTTTTTTTTTTTGAGACAGAGTCTCGCTGTCGCCCAGGCTGGAGTGCAGTGGCGCGATCTCGGCTCACTGCAGGCTCCACCCCCCGGGGTTCACGCCATTCTCCTGCCTCAGCCTCCCGAGTAGCTGGGACTACAGGCGCCCGCCATCTCGCCCGGCTAATTTTTTGTATTTTTAGTAGAGACGGGGTTTCACTGTGTTAGCCAGTCTCGATCTCCTGACCTCGTGATCCGCCCGCCTCGGCCTTGAGTTTGAACTTTTCATGGATCCCTTGGGTGTTTAAGGACCCAATGTTAAAAATGCCTGGCCCTAGGTGCATTAGGAAGGCCTGAGTTGGTGGGAATGCAGAAGGAAGAAATCTGTCAGAAATTTAAGAAAGAACAAGTTAGGGATCTGATGATTTGACAGTGGATAAGGAAAAGAGAAGTATCTATCTAGGTTGATACTCAGGTGGCTGGACTGGGGAATTTACGATAGGCAACAAGTTCAGAAAAGCTTTCATGTTGCTTAAACCTTTAGGCTTGAGAAATAAATATTTATCAGTTAAGATAATTAACAGATCCTGCCATGATTTGAAAGATTTGTGAAGAAAGGAGCACACCCGGAAGAGTCAGACATGCTGCTGGGTAGGTGAGGAGAGCATACCTTTCAAGCTCAAGTGCATTGCTCTTTCTACTAGGATGCTGACTGCAAATGTTCCATCCGACTCAGCAGGGCCCTCCTGGGTCAGGCAGACTTCAGCTGTGGTGCTGCTGCAGGGGACCTGGGTGGAGGCAGGAGACTTCTGGTGGCAGGAGACGACTTCTGGTGGAGAGAGCTGGACCTCATCATTCCTTCTGGGGAGCTGCTCAGACTCACTGTGGCTGCTGTAGTCCATGGAGTCCAGCTCATGAGTGGGCTCAAGGTGTGAGGAAAGAGAGGAAAGAACCACATGAACTCGCAAGGCAGCTCCTGAGAGGTTGGAAGCGTTTCGTCCAAACAGAGGGTACACACCTAAAAGAACATGGAGAAGAATAAGGCTAGTCAAGCAGGAACCAAGACCAAGCTTGGAGGAAATACTCACTGAGGGTGCTGTGGTCCTTTCTCCTATGAAAGGTCTACAAACCCCAATACACCAATTTGCAAAAGAAACTATGAAGCTGATAGAAAACATGAAAACTTTTACCCTGCCGTAACTATCTTCCATAGTGAAAAGTAGGCTGGGTGTGGTGGCTCACACCTGTAATTCCGGCACGCTGGGAGACTGAAGTGGGCGAATTGCTTGAGTCCAGGAGTTCAAGAGTTTGGGCAACATGGTAAAACCCTATCTCTACAAAAAACACAAAAATTAGCTGAGCATGGTGGTGTGTGTCTGCAGTCCCAGCTACTCAGGAGGCTGAGGTGGGAGGATCACCTGAGCCCAGGAGGTTGAGGATGCAGTGAGCCATGATTGCACCACTGCACTCCAGCCTGGGTGACAGAGCAAGACTCTGTCTCAAAAAACAAAACAAAATAAAACAAACAAACCAACAAAGTAATGAAAACAGTAAGATCTCTGATTTGAAGCCAAAGCCAAATGACTACCAGGCAGGGCTGTTGCGGAAGGGATTCATGCGCTGAGAGGCAACAAGACTTAGAGAAGTCTAAGATTTGATGAAATCAAGAGTGGTCTATTTTCTCTTGCTCGTGTCTCGTGGGCTCCTGTTTTTCGACCTTCTCCCTATCACGAGGCTGTCTTGACACTCAATTTAGCTATGTTTCACTAGGGTTCTGGCAATATTTTGGGGGGCTGGGGGGGAAGTAGGAGGTTATCAGGAGACCAGAAAGAAATATAAGGGAGTTAATATTTGTTGAGTGTTTTTCATATGCCAGAATCTCAGAGGAGTTAAATAAACTGCCAACATCAGTCTGGCAGTAAGTGGCAGGTTTAAGCCCAGAGACTTGAATTTTACTAACTTGCTGAATATTAAAATGAGATTTATAAAACAGAAGGTACTAATAGTTCCTTCTGAATCTCAAAGTTTGCTTCAATAGACTCACTTCAATTCAGGAAAATGGAGTTAACTGATTAATAGATGGCAATAATATGAAACCTTTCCTGTTTCAGATAACCAGTTTTCTTCTCAAAGCAATGTGTAAATTATTATGATTATCAAAGGAAAATAAGGGCAGGTCATTACAGGCGGGAAGACACCCAAAAGCAACACAGTTAAATCCTTATCCTCAGGAAAATTAACAAAACATGGAAGTAAGGTTGGATGGATGGCTTGACGCATTCAACAAACACATCAAATGACATGCCTTGTATAAGGCCCTTGCACAAGAGGATAAAAAGCTCAGACAAGAGGGATATGGAGAAGTATGAGGGAAATGGATGATCTGAAAAGCTAAATACTACCTTTGGTAGCACTCAATAAAAATAAGCATTTGTGCTTGAGTTCCTATACTTAGATCTATATTCAGTGTCCTAAACCTACTTTCTTCAGCAGAATGAAGCTAAAAGCCTGTCTTTATAAACTTTAGTTCAAGTGAACTTGGTTCACTTCAAGGACATTTTCTGTAGTCCCTTTGAAGGGACTCTAGGCCTGCCCAGATAAAACAGAGCACATGGCATTTGATGTGCTCAACAGAGCCTGATTTACACCTGTTAGATCCAGAAAGAACCAGAGAATTTGGGATGATCACCTAGATACACTCAGTTCTCCTCTAGCCTGGTCCACCCACTCAACAATAGGGTCAGAGCATAGGGCTAACAAAGGGTCATGACTCAGTTTCTTCGACTGTAGAGTGGGGGAAATAACAACTAACTGGACAGCAATATTAAGCTGAATAGAGATCATATTTGTAAAGAATCTAGTCTGGCTACCTCTAATTCATCTTAACTACAGTCACTAGCTTTATTTTTCTAAATGCAAAGCTATACACTCCTCTTGTATTCAGAAACCATTGTACTAGTTTTCCATAATTCTCAGGAAAAAAGTCCAAACTTCAGCCGAGAAGAGAAGGCTTTCAACACAGTACTCCTGCCTACCTCCCTAGCTTCATCTCTAATCACTTCCCAATCTATATATCCTAAGATGCAGCTGTCTGAAATTACTATAGTCCCCAAAATCTATCAAACTGCTTCATTCTCCTGTACTTTCACCCATGCTCTTCCCTTCTTTAGAATATCTCTCTTTATCCCTTTCCTTGACTTATACCTACATCCTTTGAAACTCAGGTCAAGTATCACTTTCACTGAGATGCTATCCTTAGAGGTGTTGTGTCCCTGTGTTCCCATAGCACCAAGAATACCTTTTTCATAGTTCTGATGCTTCATTGTAATTATTTAGTTACTATTGTATTCTCCTATTAGACTGTAAACTCTTTAAGGTTAGGAACTAGCTCTTACTCATCTTTGAATTCCCAGGTCCAAGCATATGTATCAAGTACTAAACAAATGTTTGAAAGAAAAGCACTCAGCACAAAAATGCCACCTGCAAAATGTTACCCTTTTCTCTTCTGCTCTGTTTATTACCATACAGATTTTCTTTATGGTTCCAAGATGTGGTGACCAGAGAGGAAGAATACCCTGGTCCCCGCAGTAGGTATGCTTTTCCATATAATTAATAAACTAGCATTCTAGGTGATCAGATAGGCTCTTATATATGTGGTTACAAATAGTTCCCTAAATTCATTCATTATTTCATAAGTGTTAACAATGTTCTAAGCACTATGTTAAATGCAAAAATCTGGTGAGTTTGGAGGCACTCTAGTGCTATAAAGTTCAGAGCCAATTCTTCGACCTACGTTGACCCCACCACAGTACTGGAATGAGGTAACACCCTTTCTTAAGCAGGCAGTGGAACTTTAAAAACAATCTCTTTAGGGATGAGTTCATGTCCTTTGCAGGGACATGGATGAAGCTGGAAACCATAATTCTCAGCAAACAAGAACAGAAAACCAAACACCGCATGTTCTCACTCGTAAGTGGGAGGTGAAAAATGAGAACACATGGACACAGGGAGGGGAACATCATACACCAGGGCCTGTTAGGGGGTGGGAGGCTAGAGGTGGGATAGCATTAGGAAAAATACCTAATGTAGGTGATGGGTTGATGGGTGCAGCAAACCACCATGGCACGGGTATACCTATGTAACAAAACTGCACATTCTGCACGTGTACCCCAGAACTTAAAGTATATATATATAAAATCTCTTTAGTTACAAGAGGCACTACTAAATTATTATTAATCTTTCAGCGTGCAATAATGGAAGGAACACTTACTAGTCTGTGACCCTAGGCAGGTAACTCAATCTCTCTGAGCCTCCTTTTTTATGAATGTAAAATGGGTATAATACCTATCTCACAGGATTGCTGGGAGGGTCAAGTAATGTCTGACAGAGTGTCTCGCATAGTGTTTGACACAGAGCAGGTGCTCAAACTACAAGAGTTGAATTGGGCTCCTCACTTACCACTGACAGTTAGTGTCCTTGCTGACCTCTCCCCAAGTCTGGCCAGGTCCACATAGGCTGAGCCAATCCAGCTGTCTGTCTGATGCGGTCTCTCCACACTGTCATTGCCATAAGCTCGCCACACTTGGATCTCTAGCCTCTCCTCCCTGAAGTACCAAAGCAGTGATGGGCCCCTGGTGATTTCTGCTCTTTTGGATGCCTTGAAAGGAACCATAATCTGCTTTTTGTTTACAGATTCCTTAGGCTTCTTGAGAGGGGTCCAAAAGGCTTCATGATCATAGAACTTGTAGCGAAGGTAGCAATATGTATTCCTATGAATGTGGTTATGGCCAGCAAGCAGCACGCAATGGATGGGCAGCCACAGCCTTGGGGTGGAGATGGTGACAGTGGCTGGCTCCCCTTCATCCATTCTGACAAAATCTTTCAGGCTGTTCTCAAAGCTCCAGCCCAATAGCTCAGCAGCTTCCAACACCCGTTCTCTATCTCCACGATGTGTGAAGGAAACCGAAAGCTCCAGACCACCCACGATCTTCTGCATGAGCTCCAAGCCATGAGGTAGGCCCCCGTCTTCTGGTAAAATGATAGGATACCATCCTGTGATCCCTTATGGGAGAAAAGAAAGATTCTCAATTATAGTCTTAAAAGTAAATAAAAAACAAGTTACTTACTCTCCACCCCATAGTGTCCCATCATCCTGGCTCAAGACAGAACAGAAAACATACCCACAGTGAGTTGGAGTCTGTGTTCATCTGACCACTGAGAGGCAATGAGATTAGATGGGAAGAACAAAGGCTAGGAGTTGGAAGATCTGAGTTCTCTTTGGCTATGGCTAGAACTAGTGGTGTATTATGAACAAGCCATTAATTTCTCTCAGATTTGGTTTCCTTACCTCACAAATGGGAAAACTGATGCTAGTGCTGTCTCCCAAAGTTGTTATGATTGTCCAATGAGATAATGGTTTAGAAAGAGTTTTGATAGAGAAGTGCTTTAAAAGTGTGAAATGTTTATGGTACTATGAGTGCAACAGAAAAGGCAGGGGTCAAAAGAGATCTGGGGTCTAGACCCAAGTCTTCTACCAAGGGAATCGGCACTTAGAGAACACATACCAAGGACCAGGTGCTAGATTTCAAAATCTTTCTCTATTGCCCAGGCTGCAGTGCAGTGTCACCTGTAACTTTGAACTCCTGGGCTCAAGTCATTCTCCTGCCTCAGCCTCCTGAGAATATAAGACTATATGCGTGTGCTACCACGCCTGGCCATTTTACAAGAAAAGGTTTGTGGGTTTGTTTGTTTGTTTGTTTTTTGTAGAGATAGGGTCGTGTTGTGATACCCAGGCTGGTCTTGAACTCATGGCCTCAAGTGATACTTGCACCTTGGCTTCCCAAGGTTTTGGGATTACAGGAGTGAGCCACTGCACCTGGCCCAAAACTACTCTTTATTAAATATCTAGTATGTGTCAGAAATTCTGCTAGCCCTTTACAGATATTATTTCATTTAATTCCTCTGATAACCCTGAGAAATTTTGAGGACTAAATGGGATAATAATCCTTATTTTACAGATGAGAAAGTGGAAGCTCAGAGACCTGTCCAACTTATTACTGCTACCAAGTAAGAGAGCTAGAATTTGACTCCAGGTCTAGCTGGCTCTAAAGTCTACATTCCACCTAGTATAGGTTCACACTATCTTATCTGAAACCTTTAAGGCCAGATTTATTTCTGAATTTAGAATTTCTCAGGTTTTAGAAAGGTAATAGAGTACATAAACTGAATATTATATAATATTATATATCAGGGCCCACAGATAGTAAATATTTTAGGCTTTGTGGGCCATATGGTCTCTACTGCAGCTACTCAACTGGGCTACTGTGGTAATAAAATGGCCACAGACAATATGTAAATTAATGGGCACAGTGTGTTTTAATAAAAGTTTACATAAATAGGCAGTTGCCTAAGTCTCGTATCATCTGAGGTCAGATTTGGCTCCTCAATGAGTTAAAAAACGTCTATTTTCAGGGTCTTTTGGATTTTGGCATTACATAAAATATTGTGGAATGATAATATTCACAGCAATTTTCTGAGAAACGTTTTACTAAGTATATTTTACAAATGAGAAGATTTAGGCTTATTGAGATTAATTTGCTAAAGATTACTTAAGGTTTTATGACTTTTGGACAGGTATTTAACTTTTCTGGGTGTTCTTAGTTTTTCTCTGTGAAATGAGGAGGCTGAAAATTTTGATCTCTAAGGCTCTTTTTTGGCTTGATGGCCTAAGAGCCTAGGGCTTTGGCTCTAAGATTATGTTTCCCCACAGCTTAATGGTTCTTAACATTTTTTTGGTCACAGACCCTTTTGGCTCAAATGAAAGCTATTATGTCCCCCAAAATAAACAAATACATATAGACACAAAATTTCATGCCATTTCAGTGTTTAAGAACTGTATAGATTATTAGATGGTTACTTTAGCTCTGCGATTCTATAATTGAGGTTATAGGTAGGAAAAAACAAAATAGAGTGCTCACTTAGAACAAAGACAAATGATATATCCTTAATTATCTAAAAGGTTTCTAAGCAAGGGGTTAATTTTAATTCACAGAGATGTGATTTCCCAGATGGTGCTTGTTCTCTCACAAACTGTAGCTGTTATAGAAGGAAGGAAATTGAGGTGTCCTACGTGCCCAGCCCTGTGCCAAGATCTTTCACATGTAAGATTTCATTAGATGCTTTAATAATCTTGTGAAATAGATCTTACTATTTCCATTTCTACAGATGAGGAAACCATGGATCTGAAAGATGAAGTAACTTTCTTTAGATCACAAACAGTAAGTGACAGAAGGGAGATTTGAATCCCATATCAACTTGTGCAGACTTCTCTCTGGCAGGCACATACACAGTACCTGTTTATTAGGGTAGTGCTCAAATACTAACTCACAATAAAATTGGGAGATGTGTGACAGAATTCTGCAAACTAGATTACACAATCCTAGGCAGGAAGATGGGCAATAGAAGGAAAACCTACACTTACTGAACACCTACTACATGTCAGGTCCTTTATATAACCAATTTAATGAATTCCTACCTTATAGACTTGTCAGGATTAACTGTATCCATCCCACAAGATAAGAAAATGGGGGCTCAGAGAGGTCAAGTCACTTGGTCAAAGTTACCCAGCTACTAGTAAGTAGCATGGGATCAGTATTTCCAGACTGCCTTGATGGTTGTGTCTATTTTGGGGGAGCATTTATCCCATATCCTTATTCCTTCTTCAGTGAGAGAAAAAATAGGGAAAAATAATGAGTGAATCTGGATTTCATTTCAGGTCCTGCCACTCACCAGGTATGTGGTTTTGGTAAACCACTTAATCTCTTTAAGTTTTCTCATCTGTCAAATGAAAATAACAAGATCCTATATCCTTACCTGTCAGGGTTATCATGAAGCTCAAACAAGATCTGAGAAAATATTTTACAAAGTGCTACATAATGTAATGGATATTGCCATATTCTTCTTCATCATTATCATCATCACCATCACCATCTTTCTTAGAGAAGGATGATAGTACAATGTCTTGAGCTTCTTTGTTTTATTAGAAGACCTTCAGAACGATTAGGAGAAGACTTAAAATGTTTAAAGAAGGGGAGTTCACTCATGATTTGGCTCTCTGTTTGTCTGTTATTGGTGTATAGGAATGCTTGTGATTTTTGCACATTGATTTTGTATGCTGAGACTTTGCTGAAGTTACTTATCAGCTTAAGGAGATTTTGGGCTGAGATGATGGGGTTTTCTAAATATATAATCATGTCATCTGCAAACAGGGACGATTTGACTTCCTCTTTTCCTAATTGAATATCCTTTCTTTCTTTCTCTTGCCTGATTGCCCTGGCCAGAACTTCCAACACTATGTTGAATAGCAATGGTGAGAGAGGGCATCCCTGTCTTGTGCCAGTTTTCAAAGGGAATGCTTCCAGTTCTTGCCCATTCAGTATGATATTGGCTGTGGGTTGTTTTTGTTTTTTTTTTTTTTTGAGACGGAGTCTCGGTCTGTCGCCCAGGCTGGAGTGCAGTGGCGTGATCTCGGCTCACTGAAAGCTCTGCCTCCCGGGTTCATGCCATTCTCCTGCCTCAGCCTCCGGAGTAGCTGGGACCACAGGCGTCCGCTACCACGCCCGGCTAATTTTCTGTATTTTTAGTAGAGATGGGGTTTCACCTTGTTAGCCAGGATGGTCTCAATCTCCTGACCTTGTGATCCGCCCACCTCGGCCTCCCAAAGTGCTGGGATTACAGGCGTGAGCCACTGCACCCCGCTGACTGTGGGTTTATCATAAATAGCTCTTATTATTATGAGATATGTTCCATCAATAGTTTATTGAGAGTTTTTAGCATGAAGGGCTGTTGAATTTTGTCAAAGGCCTTTTCTGCATCTATTGAGATAATCATGTGGTTTTTGTCGTTGGTTCTGTTTATGTGATGGATTATGTTTATTGATTTGCATATGTTGAACCAGCCTTGCATCCCAGGGATGAAGCCGACTTGATCGTGGTGGATAAGCTTTTTGATGTGTTGCTGGATTCACCCCCCTGTCCCTCCCCCAAAGGGAATAAAGTATCTAGGAATCCAACTTACAAAGGAAGCGAAGGGCCTCTTCAAGGAGAACTACAAACCACTGCTTAACAAAATAAAAGAGGACACAAACAAATGGAAGAAAATTCCATGTTCATGGATAGGAAGAATCAATATTGTGAAAATGGCCATACTGCCCAAGGTAATTTATAGATTCAATGCCATCCCCCCTTCAAGCTACCAATGACTTTCTTCACGGAATTGGAAAAAACTACTTTGAAGTTCATATGGAACCAAAAAAAGAGCCCGCATTGCCAAGACAATCCTAAGCAAAAAGAACAAAGCTGGAGGCATCACGCTACCTGACTTCAAACTATACTACAAGGCTACAGTAACCAAAACAGCATGGTACTGGTACCAAAACAGATACATTGACCAATGAACAGAACAGAGCCCTCAGAAGTAACACCACATATCTACAACCATCTGATCTTTGACAAACCTAACAAAAACAAGAAATGGGGAAAGGATTCCCTATTTAATAAATGGTGCTGGGAAAACTGGCTAGCCATATGTAGAAAACTGAAACTGGATACCTTCCTTACACCTTATACAAAAATTAATTCAAGATGGATTAAAGACTTAAATGTTAGACCTGAAACCATAAAAACCCTAGAAGAAAACACAGGCATTACCATTCAGGACCTAGGCATGGGCAAGGACTTCATGACTAAAACACCAAAAGCAATGGCAACAAAAGCCAAAATAGACAAATGGGATCTAATTAAACTAAAGAGCTTTTGTACAGCAAAAGAACCTACCATTAGAGTGAACAGGCAACCTACAGAATGGAAGAAAATTTTTGCAATCTACCCATCTGACAGAGGGCTAATATCCAGAATCTATAAATAACTTAAACATATTTACAAGAAAAAAACAAATAACCCCATCAAAAAGCGGGCAAAGGATATGAACAGACACTTCTCAAAAGAAGACATTTATGCAGCCAACAGACACATGAAAAAATGCTCATCATCACTGGTCATTAGAGAAATGCAAATCAAAACCACAATGAGATACCATCTCACACCAGTTAGAATGGCCATCATTAAAAAGTCAGGAAACAACAGGTACTGGAGAGGATGTGGAGAAATAGGAACACTTTTACACTGTTGGTGGGAGTGTAGACTAGTTCAGCCACTGTGGAAGACAGTGTGGTGATTCCTCAAGGATCTAGAACTAGAATTACCATTTGACCCAGCCATCCCATTACTGGGTATATACCCAAAGGATTACAAATCATTCTACTATAAAGACACATGTTTATTGTGGCACTATTCACAATAGCAAAGACTTGGAACCAACCCAAATGTCCATCAATGATAGACTGGATTAAGAAAATGTGGCACATATACACCATGGGATACTATGCAGCCATAGAAAAGGATGAGTTCATGTCCTTTGTAGGGACATGGATGCAGCTGGAAACCATCATTCTGAGCAAACTATCACAAGGACAGAAAACCAGACACTGCATGTTCTTACTCATAGGTGGGAACTGAACAATAAGAACACTTGGACACAGGGCGGGGAACATTACACCCCAGGGCCTGTCATGGGGTGGGGGGCAGGGGGAGGGATAGCACTGGGAGAAATACCTAATGTAAATGACGAGTTAATGGGTGCAGCAAACCAACATGGCACACGTATACCTATGTAACAAACCTGCATGTTGTGCACGTGTACCCTAGAACTTAAAGTATAATAATAAAAATTAAAAAAAAAAAGAAAAAAAAATGGAGTTTCACCATGTTAGCCAGGCTGGTCTCGAACTCCTGACCTCAGGTGATCCGCCCGCCTTGGCTTCCCAAAGTGCTGGGATTACAGGCGTGAGCCACTGTGCCTGGTCTGTGTTTATCCTTTCTTCAGGACTTCTCCATCTATAAAATCAACCTCTTCTGCTCAGCTCATTGGAACACATTTTATTTTATGAAATGAAGTATTCCCGATTGCAAATAAAATAAATTAAGATCTTTAAACTAAAAAAAAAAAAAAGTTTCAAGAAAACATTTGAGGTATTGGAGACAGTTCAGAAGCATGTGTTAAGGGGTTGTGTTTTCTTTTGAATATCTTACAAGAGAGACAGAGAAGATGACCTCTTGTAGGGAAGTGAAAGGGAAAGGGTGGCATCAGAAAGTGATAATCCAGGATCCTTACCAGATCTCTTGATCAGCAGCTCTTTTGTTGGAACTTTTACTACTCCAAGCAGATACTCTTTGCATGACTCAATACTGATTATATCACTGGCTGTTAAATCCAGCAGAAAAGAAAAATTATTTGATGGTCTACTCATCAAGGGGCTTGTTTACAGTATATCCACACAACCCTCCCCTTATATGCACTAAATCTTAGTTTTGTAAAATGCATTAGAGATTATCTTGCTCTTGTTCATGCCCCAATCAAAGCCTGAATGCCTTCAATTTTTTTTTTTTTTGGTAGGGTCTCACTCTCTCATCCAGGCTGGAATGCAGTGGTGCAATCACAACTCACTGCACCTTGAACTCTTGGGCTCAAGTGATCCTCCCACTTTGGTCTCCCAAAGTGCTGGGATTACAGGTTTGGGCCACTGTGCCCAGCCCATTTTTTAAATTAAAAATGTTTTGAAAAAAATTCAGGTATACAGAAAAGTTGCAAAAATACAATAATGAACTCCTACATACCCTTCATCTCGATACACCCATTAACACTGACACATTTGCTTTATTTCTCTCTGCACTATCTTTCTCTTACATACTTAGTACATATCCTTATTTTTTGCTATATCTTTCAGAAATAAGTTGCAGAGATTATGGCTCCTCACCTCTAAATACTTCAGTATGTATCTCCTAGGAAGGGCTATACCATTCAAAATGCAGCCTCTTTTAATTTTGATTGTGACAAGTCACATGGTGCTCACCTGACTTGGTATTTTCATGATAGACAGCAAAAATAACTTCTGCAAACTCCAACAACTCTGCTAGGAAACAGGCCTCTCCACTACAGTGCTGAGTCACCAAGTTACATGTGAACTCAACATGATGGGAGAACTCAGGGCAGAAGGAACAGGCCACAGGGTGGGTTCGGCGCTGTTCTCCCTGGGGCAGGAAGGAGAGATGAGTGGTGACAGAGGCATTGACCCCGACTGTGGCACTAAACTGTAGAGCCGGTTCCTGTTCAGCCAAAGCCCTGTAGAGGAGAGGGGTGGAAATGAGAAGATACCATGGTAATATTAGAAATCAGCTTGATTTCCTAGAAGATAACTTCATTACTTCTATGAGACCACCAAGAATAAAACCAACTATATGCTTTCTATCTAGGCGTTTGGCAGTGTCACAGTGGGCTTTCTTAGTAATCTAGATATCATGGCATATGTATATGGGGGTGGAGGGGGATAAGATCTGCCCATCAGAGTGACTCTGAGGATGACCCACTGTCCTGTCAATGCTCTTAAGTCAAGGACCACAGGAACCAACTCTAGTTGAACAAGCTGGGTTTACTGCTCATTGCAATTAAGGAAAATATACACCATAGGGAACCACAGTACATCTCAGTGAGAAGTATCAGAAAGGGCTTATCAGCATTGGACTTGTGTTAGCTGATTTGGGTGAGGGCTTAAAGGAGCAGGGCTTTGCTCTGGATTGATTTCCTTAAAGAATCTTATCTAGACGGAGGGAATACAAGAGTAAGGCTAAAGCTATAACTGGTGAAGCAGCAACTGTCACTCATTTTAGCCAGACAGGAGGATGTTGGGTGTTTCTATGGTTTGCATAAGTGACCTCGTTTTGGTCTGTGCTTAGACATGATGATGGAGCTGTCTTGTTTTTGTCTCACTTCATCATAGTCATACAGTGATCTTGTCTGATGCTGACGTTCTGTAAGATTATTTATGCTCAACAAGAAAACACCAAAGCCCACCTATGAATGTCAGCCCAATTCCCAGAAGTCTGGGGCTGCTTTTCTCTTTCTCAGCACAGATGTTCCATGATGTACAAATGGCATCTACACGCCTTTAATGACACTCATAAAGAGTAGTCAAGTCATTTGTGTGTAGCTACAGTATGGGACAAACTCCCTTTCCCTGAACTCCCCAAGGGGATAAAGTTGACATCTAGGCAAAGAAGTCACCTATTTTTGAAGCATTTCTTGGTATCCCTAAAGTAGACTTACGGGTTCCTTCCTGTTAAAACCTTACTCTACTTCATAGAGAGTAGTAATTTGGAGTTATACAAATCTGGGTTTGAATGCTGGCTCCACCATTTACTCACCATGTGACTCTGGATAAGTTATTCAACCTCCTTTAAGTCTCAGTTTCCTCTTCACTAAGATGAGGTTAATATTAGATAGTATATAAATAGTAAAGATGTATATTATATACTTCGATGCTTACTGCAATTTCATTTCTAAGAAAAAAGAAAACCTTTTTCCTTTTCATTATTGTTAATGATCATTAATAGATGATTTATCATTAACAGAAGATTAATGTGTATCCATACAATAGTATACTGTGAAGTATATATTATGCCTAGGAAAAATGGGGTGAAAATAAATTGGATGCTAGCAATAGCTTAAAAAATGAGGATAGGCTGGGTGGGTGGCTCACGCCTGTAATCCCAGCACTTTGGGAGGCTGAGGTGGGCGGATCACCGGAGGTCAGGAGTTTGAGGCCAGCCTGCCCAACATGACGAAACCCCATCTGTACTAAAAATACAAAAAATTAGCCGGGTGTGGTGGCGGGCACCTGTAATCCCAGCTACTCGGAGGCTGAGGCAGGAGAATCGCTTGAACCCAGGAGGCGGAGGTTGTAGTGAGCTGAGATTGCGCCACTGCACTCCAGACGGGGTGACAAGAGTGAAACTCCATCTCAAAAAAAAAAAAATGAGGATAAAATACTCATAGGGTGTTGTAAAGATAACATTATATAATATATACAAAGGAGAGAACTTGCATTTGGACAGTGAAGGACTCTTTTTTTTTTTTTTTGAGACGGAGTCTCGCTCTGTCGCCCAGCTGGAGTGCAGTGGCGCAATCTCGGCTCACTGCAAGCTCCGCCTCCTGGGTTCACGCCATTCTCCTGCCTCAGCCTCTCCGAGTAGCTGGGACTACAGGCGCCCGCCACCACGCCCGGCTAATTTTTTTTTTGTATTTTTAGTAGAGACGGGGTTTCACCGTGGTCTCGATCTCCTGACCTCATGATCCGCCCGCCTCGGCCTCCCAAAGTGCTGGGATTACAAGCGTGAGCCACCGCGCCCGGCCTGGACAGTGAAGGACTCTTAATAGGGAACTTTCAGAGATGGCAGTGAGATAGCAGAAAGGCTTGGGCCCCAAGCTGGTCTGAATTCACTCATTCAGTCGTTATTTGCTGGGTATCTGCTCTGTGTGTCATGCCTTGGGCTCAGCTGGATATATAGTAGTGAAGTGGCCTCAATTCCTTAGCATCACGGCATTTAAAGACTACTGGCTATGTCCAACAAAGTTTCTATTCACTCTGAGTTAAAGATCAGGTGAGTTAGAAGAAGCAAGTCAATAAGAAGTGCCTACTTTACATAGGCACCAACAATGTATTTTCAAGAAGACCACTGGCAGGTAAGATGGAGGCTGGTGTTTCTCGATGAGAGAAGACTAATTTACAGCACCTGCTATCTAGATGCCAGCGTAAGGATTCAAGAGGGGTAAGTTTAGAACATCAAGAATTCTTTTCAGTAAGAGGCAATGCAAAATTTACTTCCCTGATTTTACAGGCAAATAAAGTTCACAATTATCTATATAAGTGGAAGTAATCAGAAAAATCTGCATATTTGTACAATAGTTTGTAGTTTATAAAATGACTTCATATTTGTTAATTTTTACACTGATCCTTATAAAATCAGGGTAGGTATTTAAAATTTCCATTTCAGATGAAGAAACCGAAGCTCATGGAAGTAAAGAAATCAGCCCAAAATCATACACAGCTAGTAGGAGATGGGAGTGAGACTAGAAGCTACAGTGTCTGATTTCTAGAACAGTTCTGTTTCCATTATACCATGCATTGTCTCACATCCTGTGAACCTCTCCCAACCTACCAGAAGAGTGTTGTGTCAGAACTGGCCTGGCTTCTTGTTCTCCCTCCTTCAATATATGACACAGACCAAATGGGAGATTTAGAACAAACTGCCTGTCATCCAATCTGACTTTCCTCATGAGTCCTCAGACAGAGCAACTACTGAGTTTCTGACCTATTATCTGCCCTCTCTGAGATCTACTGAGTATCTAAATTCTGAGTCCTTCTCTGCCAATTAAATACTAGTTAATTTAATGCCATATTGAAGAATTCTGATGTTGGCTGGATCTGAGACTGAGGAGGTACTCCAAAAACACAAGTTTCATGCCTCCCCGACTTTGCACATGTTCTTCTCTTTCACCAAAATAATTTTCACCCCTTTTGGGTATCTTGATAACTACTATTCTTCTTTTAAGACTCAGATTTATTTTGAAGGGGCTTGAATGCCAAGCTAAGGAAGTTGGACCTTATTATATGGACCAATGATCCCTAAAGAAGGCTGTATACAACTTGGGAGGTTCATAGGATAAACTATATTGGTTATCTCATATATTAAAGCTTTTCTATTCCATGGTATATCTTAGAATATATTTTGTATATGAGTATAGCAGTACATGAAGATGATTTATACATGAGTAAACATGTACATATTTAAAGGGTATGCTACTTTTTTTATTAATAGGAATGCAAAATTAAAATTATGAGATCACTGCTATCAACAATGGGAAATCATCAAGTTTTAATGTAAGGAAGTGGTATGATTATAAAACTGTTTTACTGTCTCAGTGATGGATCTGTACCCCAAACCTTAGCATCATGCGATATACTCATATAACAAACCTGCACATGTACACCTGTATCTAAAATAAAAAGTTGAAATTAAACAAACAAAACACACCAAAAACCAAAACAAACATAAAAACAAAACCCAAAACCAACCTGTCTTGACATCACCTTCACTAACACTACCATGTTCTTGGGCAGTAACTGAAAGAGTCTATGTGGAGAATTTATTGAGGAACAATATTAACTACACTGAGTATCTTAGCTCTTCAGCATCAGATCTCACACAATAATGCAATTTCTTATTTGGAGACCATAAAGTTATAGGTGAACAGTTTGACCCTCAGCTACAACAGGGAAAAAGTTAGGGAGCACTTGTCTGTTTCTTTGTTCAAAGGGTGTCAGTCTGAAGCAGGAGGCTGATCTAGTTCTCTTTCTTACTGGGTGCCTGTTATATGCTAGAACTGTGCTAGGAGGTTAGAAGGACGGAGAGGAGCTCAGGCAGTATCTCTGACTAGAGGAACTCACAGGCTAGTGGGAGAAAAATGCATGTATGCCAATAATTGAAACAGAATATGTGCTACAACCAAGGTGTTAACAAAGGAAAAACCAACAACTCTGCCTACACGTACAAAGAAATAAAGAGAGACTGTAAAGATGTTGCAAAGTCTTGAAGGAAAATAGGAGTTTGTTAAGTAGACAAAAGGAAGAATATTCAAGGCAGAGAGAAGTATGAGTGAAGGCCTGAAGGAGGTAAGGGAAAGGGCTGTGCTGTTTTTCTACAGAAATAGTGTTCCAGGCAGAGAAAACAGCAAGACAAAGGCCTTGAGAGGAAAATATGCTTGGTGTGTTCAAAAGCAACAAGGGGGTCGTGGCTGGAGTGGATTAAGCAGAGGTGAGACTAGCAGGAGATGAGATCACCAAGATAGATGGGGGGTGGGGGGCATGGTTTAGATCATATGGGGTCTCATAGCCATTTTAAGGGCTCTGGCTTTTACTCTGAATAAGATCAAACATAGGCCAGGCGCAGTGGCTCACACCTGTAATCCCAGCACTTTGGGAGGCTGAGGTGGGTGGATCACTTGAGGTCAGGAGTCCGAGATCAGCCTGACCAACACAGTAATGAGGATCCTGCCACTGCACTCTAGCCTGGGCGACAAAGCTAGACTTAAGTGTTCATAGGTTCACTGGCTACTATGTTGAGAACAGACTAAAGGGGTGCAAGCTGAAAAAATAGGAGGTAGTACTCAGAGACTGAAAGGAAAGAAGTGAGATTACACAGGAGTTGCAGTGATTGGGTATGGCATGGTTTGATGGTGTAGGGTATGGCCATAAGACTAAGTTGTTAAGAAAGGCACAGGATAAAATTGTTGGCCAAGGTCAAGGAGCTAAGTTGCTAATAACAGTTAAAATAGCAACTTTTGCAAGTGATTTATTCATATTCTGAAATGCTTTCTTAACAGAAAAAGAGGAGTTGTGGTTAGTGAACTGGAAATTATACCTAAGAAAGTTTTGCATATCTGAGCATTATTTTACAATGACTGCAGTGTAAAAGGCTTGAGAATTGCTTGTCTCAGGTGGACTTACTTGGCTGCTGCTTGCAGACCACAGGCTCTGATAATCTGGACTGAGATGGAAACAGTTCGGGCAGCAAGAACTCCCTCTGCTGTTCTTGGACTACGCCTATACCTTAGGCCCACATCCAGTAAACCTGAAGAATGAGGACACAAGGAAAGAAGGTTGGTCAGAAGAATCTCTCTTCCACCAAACCACAAAGTTTTGGTCAGGAAGGATGGAAGAGGATTAAACACTACAACGAACAATAAGGGCAATGAGAGAATCTGTCCTTGTCATAATCACATTGTTATTCTTTAGGGTTAATAAAGGTTTAACAGGTTACTAATTTACTTTACATTCAAGAAATTATGGTTCAGAGATTTAATTCCTTGCCAAGATTACACAAGTACTGAAGGCAGAACTTAACTCCAGCTTTTTTTTACCCCAATTATGTTTATAGAATTGAGATGGGCTCTAGCCATTTTCTTTTTAAACTTTCAAAAGGTTTCCACACCTCACATACTTCTATCACCCTCCTACCATCACCACCTGAAATATCCTTTTCATGCTACCTTTTTATAAAAACTCTATCATCCTACTGTCACATTTTAGGGAGAGCTTTATGGAATAACAGAATAAGCTGATCAGGGAGGGTCAGGAGGAACAACTCAATCTTAATTATGGTGACATAAAACCTATTGTTTTGGCAGATACTCTTTAGCAAGCATGCACAGCAACTTGATACAGGAGGCTAAACTTTGTTATCTGATGATAAATTTGGAGGCATTTCCTGCTGGAAGTATTAGGATGTAATATCATTCAAATCTCCAAATTCGAATTAATCCTCTCCCAACTTTAAACCTTAGCCTTCTCCTCCCTTACAGTGAATTCCTGGTTCATGCTATCTTCTACCAATCCCCCATCTGCTGATGTTGGCTTGGAATAACAATTCTCTGAGTGTACCATATAATGCTTAGAATTTATGGCATGAGGGCTTATAAAATACTTGCTGAAGTCAAAGGTGAAATGAGACAAGCAACATTTATATAGACTCCATGGATCTATGAGTTTTCTAGAATTGTATACAAAATTGGCAGTGTATATTCTATATTCATTTTTTCCAAGACAAGGTGTCTTACAGTTTTCATCAGATCCTCAAAAGGGCAAATCCCTCAAAATGTGGAGAATCACTAATTTAGAGAGAAAAGGGATGTTTATGTTTACTGTATATTTTTTATATATAATATACATTTTTTTTTTGAGACAGTTTCGCTTTTGTTGCCCAGGCTGGAGTACAATGGCTTGATCTTGGCTCACCGCAACCTCTGCCTCCTGGGTTCAAGCGATTCTCCTGCCTCAGCCTCCCAAGTAGCTGGGATTACAAGCATGGGCCACCATGCCTGGCTAATTTTTTTGTATTTTTAGTAGAGATGGCGTTTCTCCATGTTGGTCAGGCTGGTCTTGAACTCCTGACCTCAGGTGATCCGCCCGCCTTGGCCTCCCAAAGTGCTGGGATTACAGGTGTGAACCACCGCACCCGGCTATTTTATATATTTTTATGTATACTGATTTTGAAAGAAAAAGACAATCTTGTTTTCAACTACCTGATGACTGGTTCCTCAATTCTTTCCTGTTCTCAATCCTGGGGGTTAAAGGGAGATTAAAGGTCTGTATTCCCACATCCTCACGATGCTGGGTGGTTACCATAGCACAGATCCTTGAAAATGGCAAGGTTCCTTTGGCGACCTTCTGGTCTCTCACATTAGGATAATAGTATCTGTAAACCACAAAAGCACAAGTTGTCAGAAGAATTAGGTGATAAATGATTCAGTCTGCCCCACAGATCAGTCTTCACTACCTGGTTATCTTTGGTGCCTGATTGTTCTGTGTTGGTAGTATGCAGCTATGGTGTTTGGCTAAATTTACCACTCATTACGTGGAGGAGGAACTCCATAAATTATACCCTGAGTTCAGGACAAAGCCCAGCTTCCCTCAAGTTTTCTGTGAGGTAACTGTACACGCCTTGAACCTGTCGGGGGTGGCCACTCCTGAAAGCTTCCATCTGGCAGCAGCAAAAGTGGTTCAAAATGGAGTAGGCCCAATATCTTTCATGGCTTACTCTCATCTTCATGCTGAAGCCCCTCTAATTTACCAGGGTAATGAGGATCTGTCAGTACCTACTCTATTTCCTTCTCATGTCAAAACAATCCATTCTTAGATCGCAAAGTTGTAACTCAAACCTAGGTGGTTTTAAAAATCTTTTTTGTACTCGACTGACAATTAATTGTATTTAGGAAAGTGTTCTCTCATGTGGATGGTACTCATCCCTAGTTCTGTTCCTGATGCTGTTTCCTTTCCTCTTATATTTATACTCTCTTAAGCACTTTAGTTGGTTTGTCGGTGGTGCAGATGTAAAGGGGTGGGTTGAACATCTGTTATTTATGCCAGTATTTTCCTGGAAATCTACCAATGTCTGTAACATTGAGTGGATTTATATTTTATAATATAAATCAAATATAATAATTTATATATATGTTATATATAAATTATATTATTAAATTATATTTATAAAATAAATATAAATGTTCCTCTGGTGGTGGGAAGAACAGGTTACAAGAAATGAGTTTATAAGTAGGAGGCCAGTTAGGAGGCTACCACAGTCATTTAGGCAAGATATGAAAAGGGCCTGAACTAACTAAGGCAGTAAGGGAAGCACAAAAAAGGTGACTGATATGTTTAATACATAATAGGAGGTAAAATAAATAAGACTTTCACTTTCAATGTAAGTAGTGATTAGAAATATGAGATACAATGGCTCATAAGATCCTAATAACAGATTTCAGTAAAAACTGGACAAGAGTCACTGTCAAATCCAAATAATATAAAACAGGGCAGAAGAGGCTGCTTAGCTTCCTTACAATAATTCAACCTAGGCTGGTTAGGAGTAGGATGCTTTATGATTGTGCACTTCCTTCCCAGGCATAGGACTGGGGTCTCCACACTGTACCTGCACCAGATTTCAAACTGGACTCCACCTCCAGGCACGAGGCCCTGTGCAGAGAAGGCACTTAGTAGGAGCCTTTGCACTGGAACTTCAGCTGGCAACAGGAGAGAGTGATGATGTTCACTATTAAAGATGGGATCCGGAACACAGAGTGTGGTTGCAGTTCTGAAGGGCTTCAGAGTAATTCCTTTGGAAAAGAAAAGCATTTCAGAATAATCCAACATATGACTTAGTGTTTTTTTCCTCTTTCATGTTCTTCCAGTGAATATTACTTAGTAATTCCCTAGTAGCTATGGTTCCCTAAGGTCCCATGATAATATAGAAGAAAAAGATACCTTGCTGGTGGACAATTCATATATTGCCATACAAGCGCCAACACTTGTTAGGTTTTTTTTTTTTTTTTTAATTATAGCCACCTTAGCGAGTATGAAATGGTATCTTGGTAGTTTTGATTTGCATTTCCCAAATAAGTAATGATGCTCAGTATTTTTCCATGTGTTTATTGGCCATTTGTATATCTTTGAAGAAATGTCTATTCAGATCCTTTGCCCACTTTTTAATTGGTTTTTAAGAAATGATTGATTTGTAAGAGTTCTTTATATATTCTGTATATACAAGTCTCTTATTTGAACCTCAAAATCAACACTGGCAGCAATCTGGCAATCATTCTGGAACATACACTTAATGGCAAAAAATTTGAGTCACCTGGTCTGTTTGTTCCCAGGTGAGAACAAGGTGAGCGAGTTTGACTTCTTGTTTCAGCTCTCGGAGACTACCAGAAGATGGAGACAGTAGGGGGCAGTGAGAAGCTTCCACTCTGGGTACAGTAGGATGGGGTTTGAATCCCAACCTTGGCACTTGTTAGTGGGGCAGCCCCAAGCAAGTCACTTAATACTTGTGAATCTCATTTTTTCTTTCATAAAATAAAGAAAACAGAGTCTACCAGGGTGAGTTGTTTTAGGAGTTAAGATAATGATCTATGTGAGATACGTATATGTACATATTTCCCTTAGGAGCAATAGTTCAGTATTCCTTAATTCAGTGTTCATGGTGGCTTTACAGAACTTAACTACTGCGAAGAATAAGAATCAATGCTATGTGTATAGATAAGAGTGAGTGGGCATGTAAAGGATATAAAATGGGGCAAAATGCAAATAATTGGTAGATCTAGGTAAAGAGTATACCAAAGTTCTTTGTACTATTTTTACAGGTTTTTGTAAATTTGAAATTATATAAAAATAAAAAGCTACAAAAATAGTTAAAAAATAAAAAAAACTTGGCCTATCTCCTGTTTTACTGCCCAGTAAGACTAGAAATATTCAACAACACAAAATTCACTCAGAAAAAAAAAAAACCCAACTCAACTATAATCTAATAAAAGAACCATATAAGAATAAGAAAGCCTAATATCTAAACCTACCATTTTCAAGGAACTCAGGTCCTTTCAGCACACTGGATTGCGAGTGTTGAACTGGAAAGTAGTACTGGACATAACAATCTGCTTCTCCCCAGACTGTTGCCTGAAGAGGGGCTAGCCCTTTAACCATCTCTACATGGATCTCAAAGCAGTGCTCCATCAGTCCATTTCCTCGGTCCTCTGCCTATTAAATGAAACAGAAACGCTGGTGAGCTTTAAAGAGTAACTTGCTTAGAATATTTCTGCTTCTCTATGAAGTCTGAGTACAGATAAAGAGATAAGTATAATTAGTTGATACTAACATAGATACTTAATTTTCACTGTAACTCTCACAACTGCTCACTGTAAGTAGGCTAAACAGGATGTACTCTTGACTATGAGACTGGGTTAATATTAGGAAATCCATAAATGTAATTCAGTGCATTAATGGAACAATAAAAATGATTAACACAAATGCTGAAAAGGCATTTGATAAAATTCAACATTTGTTCCTGATAAAAGCTCTTAATATACTAAGAATAGAAGGCTATTCCCTTCATAGGAAAAATAATAAATCGTAAATTTAGAACAAATTCTACATTTAGAATAGCAATGGAATGAGAAGTGAAGTGGAAGAAGGGTAACACCAGACCAAACTAATATCATAATTTAAGAAAAAAAGGAAAACTAATAGCCTACAGCAGACAGTGGCATCCACGATTCCAGCAGGACTCCTCAGCCTGGCCATTTAGAATAGCAAACAGGTACTAATTACTATTTCCAAATCAGTTGGGGGTAACACCAGGACTGTCCAATAATGGTAAGGACTACTTCGGGAGGTAGTGAAGACACTGTTACTAAATGTAATAACAACAAATAATCATGTATTTATTGAGGATTTACTATGAACCAGGCACTATACCAAACAGCTCACCTTTATTAGGTGATTTAACGTGCAGAGCTAGTAACAGTGGAACCACGTTCAGACTTAACGTAGTCTGACTCCAGAGCCAGTGTTCTTTATCCCTATTCTATACAGCAGATCTTAGAGAACGAATTATTCAGGAAAATTCAAAGGGGGAATTCAGCATTCAGATAAGAGTTGAGACTATATGATATACATGTGTTTAACATTTTAACTACTAATCCAAAAAATCTAGAACAGAGACTGTATTAGGTCTCTGCTTTGAAATCTGAAAGCATATTTTAGCAATACCTGCTCAAAAATTTTCCTTAGAAAAACAGGGAACTTGCAATTTGATTCCCTCAGGCAAAAAAATTGGGAAAAAAAATCTCTCAGAATCACAACAGCTACTTAATTTGGCCTTATAGTAGTATCATAGCAATTTGATATTCAGTTCTGCAAATGGTGAACTGGATGAGAGGCATGAGTATAGGAGGAAAAACAATTGTTTTTATAGATATCTAATCCCACAGGTAAATCTTTCAAGGATTTCCTCTGTGCATGTAGTGAGAAACATTTTCTAACCTTTAGTACGGAATTTAACAAAATCTGAGTCTACACTGCAAGATGACAGCCATATAACACCTAAACAGACTTGGGGATATTAATGTGGTTTTTCTTTATTTGTGCTTTTATGTAATTTTCAATTTGAAAAATACGATTATCTATTGACAAACAATAATATCTAAGAAATAACTGGTCGGGTGTGGTGGTTCATGCCTGTAATCCCAGCACTCTGGGAGGTCGAAGTGGGTGGATCACTTGAGGTTAGGAGTTCAAGACCAGCCTGGCCTGGGCAATATGGTGAAACCCCATCTCTACTAAAAATATGTAAGTTACCAGGCACAGTGGTGGGTGCCTGTAATCCCAGCTACCCGGGAGGCTGAGGCAGGAGAATCCCTTGAACCCAGTTGGTGGAGGTTGTAGTGAGCTGAGATGGCACCATTGCACTCCAGCCTGGGCAACAGAGCAAGACCTCACCTCGAAAAAAAAAAAAAAATCTAACAAATGACTAAGAAAAATTTGGAGTTCATAATATACAAATAAACCATAACTTGCTAAAAGTTATTGTCCTAATAGTTCTTTCCCTGCTAGAGACATTTAAATTTGTCATTTGGGTTCAGACTTAAGAATATAACATACTTAAATGGTATGGATACTGAGATTTGGCTGTACTAGTAAAGACAACAAATAGAAGATACAATAGTATGTGATACAGTGGAATAAAGACTGAACTTGAAGTTAGAAGACCTGTGTCTGAATCCCAATTCTCTCATTCTTAGTTATGTGACCCTGGACAAGTAACCTAACCTCTTTGATTCTGTCTCATCATCTATAAAACAGAATAACAATGACCCACCTCAGGTAGTTGTTAGGGAAATAAACATGAGAATTTATGTCAATGTGCTTTCACAACTGGAAAGCACCATACAAAAACAAATTACTTATAAATTACTAGTAGATAAGCAAGCACTTCACAATGACTTTCCAGCATGGGCTCAGCCAATAAGCAGAATAAGATTTTGCTGGCTTATATTTGGGATCACTCTCCACTCCCAATTTTTTTTAAAAGCAATTAAGCTAGTAAATTAGATAATTAAGATTTGGTTGTTCGATTGGATTTTCTTTATAAATTCAGGGAGCTAAGAGGGACATAGAGATCCATTTAAATCATAACAGAAAATTACCAATGATTCCTTTGATTTATAGGAAGCACTGGAGTGCACGTTATGTTCTTTTGTTGAGCCTTTCATTACAGAAATAAAGGATTTGGGCAATAAATTCACTAAAATATGCAAGAGAAAATGAAATAATGACTTTTTGTAAACCATAGCGTTTACTACCATAGCAACAGATGCTGCAGTTGGCTGGTCCAGGAAGTGGGCTGGCCTAGGGCTGAAGGGAGGGAGTGTTCCTTCTTCATTCTTTAATCTTTGTAGTGCCATTATTTGATTTGAAGAACCCATAGCTAAAAAGACTCGAAGACTCCCATTTTGGTGGCCTGAAAACACATCAATCACAGGCATGTAGCGGTCGACAGCAACAACTGGGTACTGGGCATCCAGCAGCAGGCGAGAAATCTTAGGATCTCTAGAGGGGGAGAAATTGTGAATAAGCAAATAACAAGCATCAGTCATGTCATAGAGTGTTTCATTTCTTTGTTGACTCATTTTTTCAGTTTGTTAAAAATAGATTTGCAACTGGAAAAGTAATAGCGGTTTTAAAAAATGTGTGCATCTGTCAGTAACCTACCAAATACAAATTACCAGGCACAGAAGTTCAAAATGTAGCAATTTGAAGGCAGGGAATGTGTCTGATATGTCTCTGTAGCATTATGGACCCAAGTCCAGTGTCTGATTTGAGCAGTGTCTCATGGAGCTTTGCTAAACTACATTATTTTACAGGGAGGAAGTGTGGTCTACTAGGAAGAATGTGGACTTTGGTGTCTGACAGATAAGATTTGGATAATATTGCCAATATCTGCCATCTACTGAGTGCTTAGTATGTGATAGGCATTTTATAGTGTTTCTAATCCTTTTAACGCTGCAAAGGTTGGTATTATCCACTATTAATGGATGAGAAAAGCCAAATTTAAAGAGGTTAAGTAACTTAGCTAAGGATACACAACTAGTAGGAGGTTAAGTTGGGATTCAAGCGCTGATAAATTATTTATAATGCCATGCTGAATCTTAGCTCTGCCACTTACTTGCTGTGTGACTCAAGCAATTCATTTAACATTTTTGAGTCTGTTTTGTCATTTTTAAAACGTAGGCAATGAAAAAACTTCCATCAAAGGGTGGTTGTTAGGACTAAACTGAGATAACATACAAAATACCAACTATGATGCTTGGTACATGGAAGATGCCCAGTAACTGATAGCTACTATTATTTTACACACTCTGAGCAACGAATGAGATCTAATGGAATGAGAAGTGAAGTGGAAGAAGGGTAACATCAGACCAAACTAACATCATAATTTAAGAAAAAAAGGAAAACTAATAGCCTACAGCAGACAGTGGCATCCACGATACCAGCAGGACTCCCCAGCCTGGCCATGATTTCCAATGTTACTGCTGTAAGTATTAATACTTAGCTGTTCACAGAAGGCATATCCATGTATTTTCTCTCTAGATCTTCACGATTGTTCCACAAGAGAGATAGGTAATCTACAATCACCCTCATTTTACAGATGAGGAAAAGAAAGTCAGAGAGGTTAAGAGACTTCTGCAAGTTAAAGGACAAATTTCTTCATCTGTAATATAGGGATAATAACAATATTTTATAGGGTTATAGTAAGGTTCAAATGAGCTAATGCCCACAAAGGTGCTCTTTGTAAAATGTAAAACACAACATTTAAAACACAGAACTATGAGAAGGCTGCCAGGAAAGAGGTCAGTGCTAAAATAATTAAAAATCAGAATCTTGAGTCAAAATTAAAAAGGAACAGTTTGGGCTAGGCGCGGTGGCTCATGCCTGTAACCCCATAACTTTGGGAGGCTGAGGCGGGCGGATCATGAGGTCAGGAGATCGAGACTGTCCTGGTTAACACGGTGAAACCCCGTCTCTACTAAAAATACAAAAAATTAGCCAGGTGTGGTGGCAGGTGCCTGTAGTCCCAGCTACTCGGGAGACTGAGGCAGGAGAATGGCATGAACCCAGGAGGCGGAGCTTGCAGTGAGCCCAAATCGCGCCACTGCACTCCAGCCTGGGCGACAGAGCGAGACTCCGTCTCAAAAAAAAAAAAAAAAAAAGAAAAAGAAAAAAAAAGAAACAGTTTGTATTGAGGAACGAAATAACCTTCAGGTTAATCAATACCCCACCTATGTGTTAAAAGTGAGGTGGAGTAATCAAATCTGAAGGTCTAAAAGATAATATTCACTATATAAAACTTGCAAATAGCTGACGTGAACAATACTGAAGTTCTGTGACATAATGGTAAACCACCTTTTGTGAGGTGGTAACTTTTGGCAATAGAGTTTTTTGGTGAAGAGTGTGGACTCCAGAGCCATGCTATCTTGGGTCCTAACCCTCCACTTGATGATGTATGTGACAAGTAATTTAACTTCTCTGAATCTCTGTTAACTCATCTGTACAAAAAAGCAAATAGAAGTACCTGCCTCAGAGGGTTATCAAGAAGATTAAATGACTTGATGTTGTAAGGTTTTTAACATAGTGCCTGAAACATGGTAAGCAATATCTGTAAGACTGCTTTGGAATAGGAGAAAGAGCAGCAACTGTGTTGAAACTGGAAAAAGTCCTTCAAGGGATTACTGGGCTATTCATGTTTGCAAATCAAAAGAATTCCTTTTCAGTCCATACAAAGTTAAAGATGCACAATAAAGAATACTCCAAAAGGTCCTACTTACTTGAATGACATGTAAAACTGGTGGAGGGGAAGTTTCACCAGCCCGAGCAGCTTGTCCTGTCCTGGGCTCCGCACCTTATTCCATGTTTCAATTACCATCACATTGTTCTTAAGCCTTTCCAGGTATTTCGAAGACAGAGAAACAGGAATCACCTAAGAGAGAAGAACAACCAAAACAAACAAAAAAACTCATACCTGAGACAAATATTAATTTATACTTTCATTCAATAAGCATTTACAGAAAGCCTATTGTTAACACACAGTGTTATGAGCTAAAGACATTCAAATAAAACTTACTCTGTATCCTCAAGAGAAGTAGCAGTCTGCTGTTAGAGACTAACACATAAAGGCCAGATACAAAACAGTGAGTTCTCTGATGACAAAGCTCATACAGGTGGAGCTTTGAGGACACAGAGAAGGTTGTTAAATATGTCAAACATGGTGCCTGCCAAACTCGTCCAACCCTTTCTAAGGCAAAGTGATCCACTAGTAAACCCCACTGAAAGAAAGATGTTTTTGAAACAAGTATGCTACTGACTTGACAAGAGTTGAGTATTTCATCAAAGTGCAGCCAGTTCACTGGCTGGATAGCATTTAATAAAATGGCCAAGTGCCAAAAACTCTGCCCAACAGGTGTCACAGTAAAGAGCAAAGCCAACTGCTCCTCTGGATTTTCAACATAAAATTACTCCAGAATTGGCCAGTTGGTAGTTGAAAAAGACAAGTCACAAAGAGAATCAGAGATCTAAGCCAAAAGCACCTTTGTCAAATTAGTGGTAGAATCAAGGGCCCACCAATTCGAAGAAACCCAAGCTGTAGGGACAACTGTAACAGTAGAACGTCAATAAGCCCCAATGTTGAAGCCAATAGAAAACATGAGAGGCAAAAAGGGTGAAATTAGAAAAGGGATGATGAGAGGAAGACACCAGAAAACAGAGCACAGCTACTTTTGTATCCACCTAAGAAACACAACGTGGATACAAACCTAGTGTTTATATCCTGAACACATTTCTGTTCCTTGAAACCAAAAAAAATAAAATTAGAACAGCAACCTAACCTCCAAATAAGGAAGTTGCAGGCAACTACTTCTGGGACAAAGTAACCTTAAATCTCAAGGCTGAGCAGGAGTTAACTGATACAAAAAGCTCTGCTTAAATGGTGTCAAGAAGGCTTAAAGGAAATTCAAGGCAGAAGAAAGAGCACATATAAAGATACAGAAGTAGGAGAAGAGAATATTCAGGAAAGTCTAAGTAGCTGAGCACAGCTGGGCTATCTAGTATAAACGGAAGAGTGGCAGGAGCTGAGGCTGGAGAAGTACATACAGTCAGTTTCCAAAGGGTCTTGGATGCCAAGGATTTACATTCCATCTTGAAGGATATAGGGAATTACGGAAAGGCTTTAAGCAGGGAAGTAAAATGTTCAGGTTAGTGTTTTAGAAAGGTCATCCTCCTTGGTGCATAAAGGAGGCAATGGACATAAAGAGAGCTGGGAAACAGCTAGACCAGTCTGAAGGCTATTTGGAAGGAGGGTGAAGGTTTGAATGGAAGCAGTGGCAGTGCAGTGAAGGTAAAGGGATGTGTTCCAGATAATTAAGTTCATAGTATCTATTAGACTTGGTAAGCACTTACATAAGAAAGAGTCAAGGACAACTAACAGGTTCTACTTAGGTGCCTGAGTAAATTATAATTTGAATTAGGGCAGACAAAAGGAGGAAGAACAGATTTGGAAGAAGTGATAAATTAAGATTTGAACATGTTTGAATTTGTTCTTTCATTTACACATCTTTATTGAATACCCAGTACGTGCCAGGCAGTGTGTTAGATGCCAAGTGTAAACTGCTTCTGAGATATCCAGGTGGTAATGACCAGCAGGAAGTTAGATAGAGAAATCTCAAACTAAAAGGAAATGTCTGGCTTATATAGAAATGTAGACGTGGAAGTTATCTTCATAAAAATGAGTGCTGAAGCTGTGTGGATAGATGTGATGACCATGGGGAAAAGTGGGTTGATTTGGAAGAGTGCCAGCAATAGAGTAATGAGTGGAAGCACCAACAGTTAAAGGAAGAAGTACTTGGGTTACCACCCTTTTCCTAGTTTTCCTTCTGGCCCAGTGACTGAAAAAGAACAGCTTTGAGTGAGGAGGAAATTAAGACAGTAAAGTTACAAAAAGCAAGAAAGAAAACAATTTAAGTACCACATTACACAGAAAAATCAAGTTAAGATGAATACCGAAGTAGGTAGAAGAATGTGAGGAGAAATATATAAAATAAAATAATAAAGAAGGAGAGATTGGAGAAAGATGGGGAGGTTTAACTAATCAAAGTCTTAGAGGAAGCAGAAAGGAATTGAATCCCAAAACTCAGGCAAAAGAAACAGTGAGAAACCATGTGAACTCAGACAGAATAGAAATAAAGACAAACAGTTTTAAAATGTTGACAATGCCTTTCCCTCTTCCCATCCAATAGTGGGACTGAATCTGTACACCAGATAATTACAAAGGTTCCTTCTAGTCTGAACATTCTAGATTTAAGACGAAATTATAATTTGGGAAGCATTTGTCTCTCACCCCTATATTCCTCTAATGCATATGGAATGCACAAAGTTACCTGAGAAAAGTTAAAGACCGGTTGTGTTGTGCCCCATGCGATGACAGATCTGGTGACTTCCTCTGTGCTGAAGAGTTTACAATTTAAATAAACATTGCATGGTGATTGTTTCTCAGATTCTCCACTAATAAAATCTTTCCCATCTGGCACCATCAACAGCACATGCAACAGCAAAGCACTCTCTTTTGTTGACCCATTTGTCTGATTGACTAAATTATGGGAGGCTGGCGTAGCTACGAAGGTTGACGGATGTGGTGCTACAGGGCTTGGTGAGTTTCGGTCGGGGAGCACCAAGTTCTGTGCTTTATTTGCAGTTTCCTCATGAATTTGATTTAAGTTTTGTGGATTTTTGGTACAGGTCATATCTTGGTTAAGTTCTGGTAGTGCCTTATTTGGACTTGTAGGAGCACAAAGTGGGGTATAATGGGTGTTGCCACTTAACTTAGTATTGATACCAGTGAAATCTTTGTTATCTGTAATAAGCTCCATGGTTACCTATAAAACACAAAAGGAGAAGAGTCAATAAGAATGTCCTTTAGAATTGGAATTAGAATTTTGAGGCTGGAAACATCAGATTATTAGGAAATGAATTAATTCATCCTCAAACACTCTAATAGTAAGAATATTAACAGAATGCATATACATTAACTTGCTAGACTAAGAAAAACTAGATAGATGATTTATCAATAACAAAAGATGAGCCTGGAAGATCAAGTTATGCCAGAATATAAGAAAGTTCCTAGAAAAGAATGGAGACATGTTTAAAGGACCCAGAATCCAGCTGAAGAGGCTCCCACTGGCTAAATCTAGGACAACTTAAGCATCAGAATGAATAACAGTAATGAATTATAACCTATTGAATAAGAATCCATGAATCCATCCTGATACAAAATAAATATGAGAGAAGAAACAGCTTCTCTGTATAGAATGTCAATTAATAAATGCAAAAGAGACGGTAGAGTTAGAAATCACCATTTGACAATCATCACAGTAATAAGTGATTCAGGTTAACCCCAGTGGAGGAACATTCTTTAAAATAACTGGCATTACTTAAAAATATCAACATACTGAAAAATAAAGAAAGGCTGCAGAACTGTTCCTGACTAAAGGAGATTAGAAAGATCTGACAAAATGCAATAGATAATCCTGGACTAGAAAAAAAAATTTGCTATAAAGGCGCTAGTATAACTGGTGAAATCTCAGTATAGCCTGCAGATACAGTATCAATGCTATTATGCTGACTTTTATAACTCTAGAGTATTATGCACGATGATGTCCTTGTTCTAAGGAAATACATAAAATATAAACTAAAGAATTTAGGGTGAAAGAGGCATGATGTACAACTTACTCTCAAATAGTTCACAAAAAAATGTGTATGTACATGTATTGGGGGATGAGATAAAGGGACAGAAAGAGAGAGAGAGACAGAGAAGAGGCAGACAGACAATTATAAAGAAAATGTGACAAATAGTAAGAATTGGGGAGTCTTAGTAAAGGGTATACAAAAAGTCTAAATAATTAAAACGTAAAAAAGAAAAAGGATGTAGGATAAATGATGAATTTGAAGAACAGAAGTGATCACTAACTGTCAGGAGACTCAATTACTAGGGGTAAAAGGTTCTTGCTGTTTCTTTGATCTGAAATCCTAAGTGTTACACAGCAAGGTTCTTTTACTCTGTTGAATACAGACAGCAATCTATCTAGAATAGTATTTCTCTCAAAAGAGCCAGAACAGAAAAAATTTCTAGTTGATCAATCCTATTTATAACCCCTTTCCGATTTTAAACTTTGTAGTCCAGAATGAACCAGGCAGGCAAAAACTATAACTTGGATAGCAAAAGAGTAGGTGATGTTAATTTTTTGCAATAATAATTGTGTAAGTCTTTAAAGCAAAGTGGTATTTACTAAGACCAAGAAGAGAGAGAAGGCTTTCAAGAAGAAAAGGCAGTATGATAATCAATAACAAAAACAGAGGCGTGAACCAGCATGATACCTTACCGACTGTTTACATAGAGTGACATAGTTATTGGTAGAGAAGCTGTAAGAGAGAAGGTTGAAATGGTAGGCCAGGGTCATATACTAAGCCTTGTACTTTATCCTTCGGGTGATTGGGAGCCATCAGGATGTTTTAGGCATGGCTGTGATGATATATATTTTTTTCTTTTGAGACAGAGTCTTGCTCTGTCGCCCAGGCTGGAGTGCAATGGTGCAATCTCAGCTTATTGCAACCTCTGCCTCCTGGGTTCAAACGATTTTTGTGCCTCAGCCTCCCGAGTAGATGGGATTACAGGTGTGTGCCACCACTCCTGGCAAATTTTTGTATTTTTAGTAGAGATGTGGTTTAGCCATGTTGCCCAGGCTGGTCTGGAACTCCTGAGATCCGGCAATCTGCCTGCCTTGGCTTCCCAAAGTGCTGGGATTACAGGCTTGAGCCACTGCACCTGGCTGATTTTTAAAACTCATCAGGACAAAGCTATACTGAAGCCACACACTCAGATTCTGTCATCTAAGAAATCCTAACTCTACGAATACAAGGAAATAACCCTCTCTCCAATGAATTATATACCAGAATTCATTCTATCAGGCACACTTAGTTACTTCTCTCCTTCTTTATTTCAATTACTCTAGTCTAAGCCACCATCAATCATCTCTTTTCTGGATTAATGCCACAGCCCATTTCCCTCTTTCCTCTTGCAGTCTATATTCCACACAGTAATCTTGTAAAATGGAAATCAGATGATGTTAGTCCCATGCTTCAACATCCTTTCCTTGGATCTTAGGCTAAAATCTAAACTCTTCACCTTTATCTACAAAGCTCTGATGATACGGCTTCTACCTGACCGTTCAACCCTACTTTCTACCACTCTTCTCTTGCTCACTATCCTCTGGCAACTTTCTATCCCTTGATGACTCCAAGCCTAGTCCTGCTTTAGGGCTGTTGCACCTGTTATGCTCTCTGGAATGGTCTCTGTGTTTTTTACTTTCTCCTCTTATTCTTCAAATCTCACCTTCTATGTCACCTCCATAGAAAGATCTTCCCTGATCACCATCTCCTACTTTCTCGCAGGTACTCACTATCACATCATACCATTTATTTCCTTCATAGTACTTCCACTGCTCTATTTCAAGAGATGCTACACAAGATCAAAGACCTTGCTTTTCTTGTTCACTGCTATATCCTCAGTGCCAGCCAATAATGCATACTCAGCAAATACTTCTGACTTCCTGAATGTATATCTACATACCTTGAAGGGGCCAAATGGAGACTGACCATTTTCTTGTTGCACTGGAAGTTGATCACTGAAAGAAAGCAGCTCTGATTGAATGACAGCTCGCAAAGAAAGTGACACAGATCCAATGACTTCTGGCTGAGAAAGGAGAGAGAACATTTAGGTTAATTAAAGAGAAGTCACAGGGGATCTTAATTAAAGTGACAACATATGATGGCTTATAAAGGAAACCATGCAGGAAGAAAAAAGCTTAATTATCTAAGACAACTCTGAGATCCCACTTTCTGTCTTATTTTGGTCTCTCTTCTGGCTTTTGCTACTTCTCTCTATAAGATTACAGAGGGTTTTATAAGCCACAAAGTGGTTGGAAGATTATCTTTTTCTATCACTAAGAGTTAATTCTTACTCAAAATGTTCAACTTCACTATTAAAAATAAAAAAATTTAGATGTCACAAATTTTTGCTATTAAAACTAGGGAAATTGTAAAATTTAATATATTTAATGCTATCAGGGCTATGGAGACACAAGAGGTTGTCATACGAGTAAAGCTGGAAATATAAACTGGCAATATGCTTTTGGATGGCAAATTTGGTAACAAATACTAAAAGCTTTAAATATTTATGCTCTTTGACCCAGTAATTCCATTTCTGGTAATTTGTACTAAAGAAATAACAAACAGGCTGGGCGCGGTGGCCCATGCCTGTAATCCCAGCACTTTGGGAGGCTGAGGCAGGCAGATCACCTCAGGTCAGGAGTTCAAGACCAGCCTGGCCAACATGGTGAAACCCCCGTCTCTACTAAAAATACAAAAAAATTAGCTGGGCATGGTGGCGGGTGCCTGTAATCCCAGCTACTCAGGAGGCTGAGGCAGGAGAATCGCTTGAACCCAGGAGGCTGAGGTTGCAGCGAGCTGAGACCGCACCATTGCACTCCAGCCTGGGCAACAAGAACGAAACTCTGTCACAAACACACACACACACACACAAAGAAATAAGAAACAATATATAAAAAGCTTACACACAAATATGTATATGTTAAAAGTAGTTAACAATGAGATATACCTAGTTGTCCAATAATCAGGAATTATTAAGCTAATTATATGGCACATCCATATGATGGCATAACATGTAGCCATTAAAATGACATTTACTAAAAGTTTCTAATAATATTAACTGTATTTGTTATAATGTTTGATGAAAGGGTATTAATTCATATATATCATAAACCTTCAAATAATTACAAAATTATGTGGAAAACATTAAATAGATATTTTTGAAGAAAAACGAATAAAAACCCTCAAGATGCTAAATGATAAAAAGGAAGAATAAAACCTACAGACAAAATTATACAACATACTGTATTCATTGGAAAAAGACAGTGCAGATAGTAATAAATGTTAACAATACTTATTTCTTGGTGACAGAATTACAGGCAATTTTTGCCTTTTAAAAATTTTTTTCAAGTTTTCTACAAAAATACGTAAAACTTTTTTTTCTTTTTTTTTAAATTTTATTATTATTATACTTTAAGTTTTAGGGTACATGTGCACAATGTATAATTAGAAAAAAAATGTTGGCTGGGCGTGGTGGCTCACGCCTGTAATCCCAGCACTTTGGGAGGCCGAGGCGGGCAGATCACAAGGTCAGATCAAGACCATCCTGGCTAACACGGTGAAACCCCGTCTCTAGTAAAAATACAAAAAAATTAGCCAGGTGTGGTGGTGGGAGCCTGTAATCCCAGCTACTTGGGAGGCTGAGGCAGGAGAATGGCGTGAACCCGGGAGGCGGAGCTTGCAGTGAGCTGAGATTGCGCCACTACACTCCAGCCTGGGCGACAAAGTGAGACTCCGTGTCAAAAAAGAAAAAAAGAAAAGAAAAAAATGCCATTAATTAGGTATAGGAAAATGATTCAATGTAAATTGAAATGTTAATAGAGTTTATCTTGAGGCTATGAAATAATGTGCCTTTCTCACCGTTCCTATTTTGCTATAATTTTCCAAAAAGGACCTGTATTGTATATGTCTTCTGAAAAAAACAAAAGAAAACAAGATGTTCTTCATGCTATCCATACCAAATAAGAGGTCAAAAGATTATAAAGACTACTCTTTTATTGAAGGAAGTAAAAACTGCTTGTTATAGTTTATTGATTTACGTTATGCCAGCTGCAAGCAATTTTATAAACTTGGAATTAGTTGATCAAAACTGCTACTCACAACTATATTATTTTGGGCTTGGATACCTTATGTATTTTGCCTGCAAACAGGAAGTAGAATCTCAAATTAAGGCTAATAGCCTGTATCAATATAGCTACCTTTCTCTAGAAGGAAGCAGCACAATAAAGAGGTTAAGAACTTGAGATCTAAAGACAGCAGATTTGGGATGGTGTCCTGGCTCTTTTATTAGATTGAGTGATCTTAGACATGTTAACTAAATCTCAATTTCTTCATCTGTAAAACAAATATAATAATGTACCTAATTCACAGAGTTGTGGTGATTAAAATTGATAGTGTGCTCGTGTAGAGCCTTTAGTATTATATCTGGCCCATGACAAACAGCAGAGATTAGTAGTAGTAATAATAATAATGATAATAATAATAATAATAATAATAACAATGGATTATTAGTACTGCCTGCACCTGAAGATTCCTAGTTTAGGCAAGAATATAATTTTAGGTATGCTCCAATCCCCAGTGTGAAGGTAAGGCAAAGGCCAAAATCACTCAAAGTACCTTTTTCTGTGGAGTTTTCTTTACATAAATTTGGAAAGTGAGGTTGGAATTCCACCAGTGCTCTATCATTGGGCCACCAAACTGTACTGGAAACACAAATCGCTGCTGGAACTTCACCTCTGTAAGGAGAACCAGACACACAGACATGTCACACCACCCAACTGAAGTCATCATCAATCCATGCCTTGATACCACCTGCCACCCTTTCAAATTTAATTAAAATCTCCTGCAGAAATCTAGTCAGTGTGCTTTCACAGAAAGTGCTAGGGTTGTAGGATTGAATGAGCAGGGATAAAGAGAAAACCCTGGAGATAGTACACAGAAGACAGGCAGTGCTGTTGCTCTGTTTTGCTATGAGAAATGAATGTCAATCATATGAGTACTGGATGTGTAAGGAGACATATCTATATACTTCACTGGGTTTTAGGTAATAGGACTGTTTTTAAAAGACTAGTTGGTAGGTAGTATACTAAAAGAAGGGGGCTGGCTGGAGGTGGAACAATGAGGGATAAATAGAAGAATGGAATAAAAAACTATAATACAAAAATAAGCTTATCTTCTGGACACTCTTACTGTCACAAACAAGGTATCAGGTACTGATGTTAGCTAGTAGTGTCAGGCGAAGTAGTCTTTCTCTTGGGTGGAAAGGAAGGGGTTTCTGCTATAACTATAAGTGTAAGTGGATAAAGTGATGGTGATATTTGAGTTTGTGCTCATGGTTATGGAGTTTTAACCGGTAAATAAAAAGAATTTGAGGCTGGGTGCGGTGGCTCACGCCTGTAATCCCAGCACTTTGGGAGGCCGAGATGGGCAGATCACGAGGTCAGGAGATCAAGATCATCCTGGCTAACACGGTGAAACCCCGTCTCTACTAAAAATACAAAAAAAAAAAAAAAAAAATTAGCTGGGCGCAGTGGCGGGCGCCTGTAGTCCTAGCTACTTGGGAGGCTGAGGCAGGAGAATGGCATGAACCCGGGAGGCAGAGCTTGCAGTAAGCCTAGATCACACCACTGCACTCTAGCCTGGGCAACAGAGTGAGACTCCGTCTCAAAAATAAATAAATAAATAAATGAAATCAATCAATCAATCAATAAAATAAAATAAAAAGAATTTAAGACCAGAATCAAAGGATATAAGTTTAAGCTCCAGTTATATTACTTACTACTACTTACCACCGCAGAAACAATTTATCACCTATAAAATGATCTTCCCGTCCATTCACTGCTAAGGCCGTTAAAATGGATCATGAATCTGAAGAATCTTCACAAGAGGCCCAGTTATGAAGAGAATCTGCTATTTCTAGCATTCATTCAAATGACCCATTTTAACCTACTGATTTCTCTGTTCATCTCTGGCCATATTAACTGGAGACTATATACTTTTCTTGGCACTGTTGGACAGGATCTGGACCTTGCTATGTGGATCAATGCACAGGAACTATGAACAAAAGGTCTGGGCCCAGGAAGCCCACATCCACTAGATCAGCTTATTTGGTTACCCTACCTGGGAAAGGGAAGTAAGATAACACCTGCACCTCATTGGTGTGATGGGAGGATGAACTGAGGTAATAAAGGAAAAAGCACTTTGGAGACTGTAAAATTCTTTATGTACAAACAATCCTATTTCAATTTCTCCTTACTACTTGGGTATGTTCTTGCACTGTTACTATATTTCTTATAGAATTCTGTTTCTTAAGCTCATTATTTTTTTACCACTGAAAGTGAGTTAAGGCAGTAAGTGAAGAAGAAATTCAGGTAAATAACTTGCTAACAGTGTCCCAGAGAAGATTTTTTTCAAGAGTTGAAAGGGATCCAGATTAATACCTAGTCTAATCCATATTACTGTTAAGAGAGGCTCACAGGTAAGAAAGTGATTTTGCCTAAGGCACATGATTAGTGTGTGGTATAATCAGAACTAGAACCCAGTCTTGCAATTCTTGGCTCAATGCTTATTCCACATTTCCTATATAATCCTTCTCAGAAAAACATAGAGAAGATCAATCACTGTGGCCAACAACAATAATAATGTTTAAGAAGCAATATAGATTAAGGCACATTTTGGAATTGAAATGGTGCTAGGTTGAAATTCTAGTTCTACCATAAACCAGCTGTGTGATCTCATACAAGCTACTTAATTAATTTATGTCTCAGTTTCCTCTTTCCTCATCTGTGAGTTTCCTCTTTCCTCTTTACATCCTCATATGCAAAAATTCCTAAGATATAATGTTGAAGGCAGGGTGCAGAACCATGTACAGGTTGGGCAGCCCTAACCCCAAAACTCAAAATCCAAAATCCAAAACTTTCTGAATGCCAATATGATGCCAGAGTGGAAAATACCATACCCTACCTCATGTGATGGGTCTCAGTCAAAATGCAGTGAAAACTTTATTTCAAGCACAAAATTATTAAAAATATTGTATAAAATTACCTTCAGGCTATGCATATAAGGTCTATATGAAACATAAGTGAATTTCATGTTTAGTTTTGGGTCCTATCCCCAAGATATCTTATTAATGTATATGCAAATATTCCAAAATCTGAAAAAATCCAAAATCCTAAATACTTCTGGTTCTAAGCATTTTGAAGAAAGGACATGTGTATGGTGCACTAATACTTGCAGAAACATGGGGGACGGGAGGCGGGGGAAGGGATAAACCAAGCTTGTCCAACCCACAAGTGGCCCAGGATGGCTTTGAATGCAGCCCAACACAAATTTGTAAACTTTCTTAAAACACTGTAAGATTTTTTTGTGATTTTTTTAAGCTCATCAGCTATCATTGGTGTTAGTGTATTTTATGTGTGGCCCAAGACAATTCTTCTTCCAACATGGCCCATGGAAGCCAAAAGATTGGACACCCCGGAATAAACATATTTGCTGATACACACACACACACACACACACACATTATCTATCTATCCGTCTATCTATAATGGCTTAAGGAAGGATATAAAAGCAGCAATCTTGATTATCTGCAAGGATGCAACCTTTCAATTTTGAACCATGTGAATGGATTATCTATTTCAAAAAGGAAACAAAACAAAGTAAAAATTTAAAAATCCCATGTTACTATGCTGTAAAGGAAAAGTTACTTGACTATGTAGTAGGAGTGTTAGGACCACATCTTTTATTTCTCAAACTACTTCCCAGAGAATAAACTTAACACTGATGAACTAACTATTCATAGATCAAACTGGAGAACCAAGGCAAAGCTATCCTCACAATATATTAGAAAAGTGGCTGTAATTTTGGGTGGCAGGAACATAAATGTCTATTATATTATCCTTTTTCTATATCTGAAATATTTAAAACAAATTAGAAAAAAAAGACAACACCAAAAGCCTAAGCAACAAAAGAAAAAAAAACAGATAAACTAGAGTACATAAAAATTAAAAACTTTTGTGCTGTTAATAATACCATCTAGAGAGTGAAAGGACAACCCACAGAATGGGAGAAAATATTTGCAAATCATAGATCTGATAAGGGGCTTGTATCTAGGATATACAAAGAACTCTTACAACTCAATAAGAAAAAGCCCGATTTGAAAATGAACAAAGGATCTGAATAGACATTTCTCCAAAGAAGACATATAAATGGCCAATAAGCACATGAAAAGATGCTTGACATGATTGGCCATCAGGAAAATGCAAATCAAAATCAATGTGATGTCCTTTCACATCCACCAGGATGACCAGAATAAAAAAGAATGGAAAGTAACAAGTGTTGATGAGGATGTAGACAAATTAGAACCTTCGTATACTGCTAGTGGGAAAATGGTGTAGCCACTGTTGAAAACAGTCTGGCAGTTCTTGAAAAAGTTAAAACATAAAGTTACCATATGACCCAGCAATTCTACCATTAGATATATACCCAAGGGAAATGAAAGCAAATGGTCCATACAAAACCACGTACACAAATGTTCACATAGCAGCATTATGCAAAATTGCTAGAAAGTGGAAATAACATGAATATCCATCAACTGAGGAAAGGATAAATGAAATGTGGTATATCTATGCAATGGAGTATTACTCAACCATAGAAAGGAATGAAGTACTGATATACACTACAACACGAAACTTAAAAATATTATAGTAAGTCAAAGACAGTAGTCACAAAAATCACAAGTTGCATGATTCCGTTTATATGAGACATCCAGAATGGACAAATTGATAGGGAAAGAAAGATTAGCAGTTGCTTAGGGCTAGGGGAAGAGGGAAATGTGAAGTGAATGCTAGTAAGTATGGGGTTTCTTTTAGGGGGGATGAAAATGTTCTAAAATCAGATTGTGGTGATGGTTGCACAGCCTTAAAAATATTGGCTGGGCGTGATGGCTTATGCCTGTAATCCCAGCACTTTGGGAGGCTGAAGCAGGTGGATCACTTAAGGTCAGGAGTTCGAGACCACCCTGGCCAACATGGTGAAACACTGTCTCTACTAAAAAATACAAAAATTAGCTGGGTGTGGTGGCATGTGCCTGTAATCCCAGCTACTCAGGAGGCTGAGATGGGAGAATCTCTTGAACCTGGGAGGTGGAGGCTGCAGTGAGCAGAGATTGCGCCACCACACTCCAGCCTGGGCGAAAGAGTGACACTGCATGTCAAAAAAAAAAAAAAAAAAAGTCAAATGAGTAATTGGGAATTCAAAAATTCTTCCAAAGTCAGAATGTCTAAGGTGCAGAAAACCAGTGTGTCTCTTACTTCCATCTGTAATTTTACTGGAGGCGAGTCGAACAACCTCAGTGATCAAAGCTGTCTTTCCCAATCTGCTTTCCGAAAAGCCCACAGGAAAGTGATATTCTACAAAGAAAGTGCTAAAAAGAAAAACAAAAAAAGTGATTAAAAACTAACAAAACAATAAACCTAATTTCTGTCTAATAAATCCAACATACATTTGAAATCTTATTTTCAGGACCTCTAGTACTCAGAGGCCCTACCTCCTCTTCAAAGCCTTCCACCAGTCCTGTCAGAGAGAATCAAAGGCTCCCTTTCTTGTGTTCCCACAGCACTTTTAATACAAAACATCTATTTTGGGCCCTAAAGCTTTGTGTTATAGATAGCCATTTAAATGTTTCTTTCTCCTGCTAACTGTAAGATATGTAAGAACAGAGTCTGTATCTTAATTTTCTTCAGTCCCATACTTACTTACACAGTTCTTGGGATCTAGCAGGGATTCAATATATTTCTGTAGATTAAATGATGCATATGAAAATACAACCCAAATCACAGTATTATGCAATTGTTGATTATTATCATCAGACACACTTTCCAAAAATGTCAAATTTAGTTTTCTCATGTTAGAGACATACCGCTTTTTTGCTGTAGTCATCTTATGTGGTGGACCAGCATAGCTTTTTTTGCCAGGGGTCATCTGAGGACTGTCTGGAGGAACTCCCATGGTTTCGACGATGATTCTGACTGAATGTGTTCTACCCAAAAGGGCCAGCCTATCCACACTTAGTGTCATCGTTTGGGCATCTTCTGGAGTTTCTGAGAGCATCTGTTGTTCAACCAAATTTCTGAAAGGAGTTCACACAAGCAGTGAGGTATACTGTTACAGGCTTCACATGAAACAATCTAGTTTGCATAGGCAAGATAAGGAAAAAGGGAGGGCAGTAAGTTTTTATTTTTTTATTTTTATTTTTGACACAGGGTATCGCTCTGTCACCCAGACTGGAGTGCAGTGGCACGATCATGGCTCACTGCAGCCTTGACCTCCTGGGCTCAAATGATCCTCCCACCTCAACTTCCCAAGTAGCTGGGACCACAAGCATGGGTCATCACACTCGGCTAATTTTTGTATTTTTTGTAGAAATGAGATATTACTATGTTTCCCAGGCTGGTCTTGAACTCCCGGACTCAAGCAATCCTCCTGCCTCAGCCTCCCAAAGTGCTGGGATTACAGGTGTGAACAACCACGCCCAGCCAAGCATCTTGATTCACAAGTTATCAAGGATTGGAAACAGCTTTAATTACCAGAATTCTGGTCCTATAGTGCAAGAAATCTCAAAAAATGAAAAAAAAATTATAATCTAAAGGTTTGAGTGTGTATATTCAGGGTAATTTGAATCTATGCTCCTAGGTAAAAAAAAAATTTAAAAATACTATATAGATATACACACACACATACACATATATATACACACATACATATATATACACACATATATACACACACTTATATACACACACAACATATATACACACACACATACGTTATACAATACATATGAGTACAGAAACTGAAACTCCAAATTTAGGTTTTTCTAGAAAGGATACAGACCTTATTTCAGTTATCCACTATTCTAATGTAACTACTATTGTCACTTTTGTGTATTCCTTCTCATTTGCTTTCCTTATGCATATTTTCTACACAGTTGGGATCACAGTACACATACAACCTAGAATTCCACTTTCTTCCTTAACCATTTAAATTATACCTATCTTGGTAGAATCAATAATATGAAAATGACCATACTGCCAAAAGCAATCTACAAATTCAGTGCAATTCCCATCAAAATACCCTCATCATTCTTCACAGAACTAGGAAAAAAAATGTTAAAATTCATATGGAACCAAAAAAGAGCCCACATAGCCAAAGCAAGACTAAGCAAAAAGAACAAATCTGGAGGCATCACATTACTTGACTTCAAACTATACTGTAAGGCCATAGTCACCAAAACAGCACGGTATTGGTATAAAAATAGACACACAGACCAATGGAACAGAATAGAGAATCCAGAAATAAAGCCAAATACTTATAGCCAACTGATCTTCAACAAAGCAAACAAAAACATAAAGTGGTGAAAGGACACCCTATTCAACAAATGGTGCTGAGACAACTGGAAAGCCACATGTAGAAGAATGAAACTGGATGTTCATCTCTCACCTTATAAAAATATTGACTCAAGATGGATCAAGGACTTAAATCTAAGACCTCAAATCATAAAAATTCTAGAAGATAACAATGGAAAAACCCTTCTAGACATTGGTTTAGACAAAGACTTCATAACCAAGAACCCAAAAGCAAATGCAACAAAAACAAAGATAAATAGATGGGACTTAAACTAAAAAGCTTCTGCACAGCAAAAGAAACAGTCAGCAGAGTAAACAGACAACCCAGAGAATGAGAGAAAATCTTCGCAATCTATACATCTGACAAAGGACTAATATCCAGAATCTAAAAGGAATGCAAACAAATTAGCAAGAAAAAATCAAACAATCCCATCAAAAAGCAGTCTAAGGACATGAATAAACAATTCTCAAAAGAAGATATACAAATGGCCAACAAATGTATGAAAATATGCTCAACATCACTAATGATGAGGGAAATGCAAATCAAAACCACAATGCGATACCACTTTACTCCTGCAAGAATGGTCATAATAAAAAAAAAAAAAAAAAAAAAGAATGTTGGTGGGGATTGGGGTGAAAAGGGAACACTATTACACTGCTGGTGGGAATGTAAACTAGTACAACTACTATGGAAAACAGTGTGGACATTCCTTAAAGAACTAAAAGTAGAACTACCATTTGATCCAGCAATCCTACTTCTAGGTATCTACCCAGAGGAAAAGAAGTCATTATATGAAAAAGATACTTGTACATGCATGTTTATAGCAGCACAATTTGCAATTGCAAAAATATGGAACTAGCCTAAATGCCCACCAATCAATGAGTGGATAAAGAAATTGTGGTATATATATATATGTGTGTATATATACACACACACACACACACATATATACACACATATATACGTATATATATATGTGTGTGTGTGTATATTTCGTATATATATATATGAATATATATATATGAGTGAGCTGTGACTGTGCCACTGCACTCCAGCCTGGGCAACACAGTGAGACTCTGTCTCAAAAAAAAAAGAAGTAGTCTATCCAAATAATTAGTGACATCGTCCAGGTCATTCGGCCTCAAATATATATATATATGGAATACTACTCAACCATAAAAAGGAAATGAAATAATGGCATTTGCAGCAACCTAGATGGAATTGGAGACCATTTTTCTAAGTGAAGTAACTCAGGAACAGAAAACCAAACATCATATGTTCTCACTCATAAGGGGAAGCTAAGCTATGAGGATACAAAGGCATAAGAATGATACAATGGACTTTGGAAACTGAGGGCAAGAGTGGGAAGAAGGTGAGGGATAAAAGACTACAAATTGGAGGCCAGGTGCGGTGGCTCACACCTGTAATCCCAGCACTTTAGGAGGCCAAGGTGGGCGGATCACCTGAGGTTGGGAGTTCAAGACCAACCTGACCAACATGGAGAAACCCTGTCTCTACTAAAAATACAAAATTAGCCGGGCATGGTGGCACATGCCTGTAATCCCAGCTACTCGGGAGGCTGAGGCAGAAGAATTGCTTCAATCTGGGAGGTGGAGATTGCAGTGATCTGAGATCATGCCATTGCACTCCAGCCTGGGAAACAAGAGCGAAATTCTGTCACACACACACAAAAAAAGACTACAAATTGGGTACAGTGTCATATTGCTTGGGTGATGGGAGCACCAAAATCTCAGAAATCACCACTAAAGAACTTATTCAGGTAATCAAACACCACCTGTTCCCCAAAACCTATGGAAAAAAAATTTTGCCATCTTTTCAGATTATTACATTTTTATGAATTACAATGTATACTGAGTTATTGTAATTAATCACTCTGATGGTGCTGGGCAAATGGGTCATTTCACCTTGGGAAATCTTGTGAAAATAACATTCCTTTGTGTTTACCTTTAAATAAACAGTTAGAGCAGCTCACCTATTTCTCTTGTCTGCTGACCTCTTCTTCAGCTTATGATCACTTGACTCCAGAACCTTAGATGATCTGGCAAGAGCTGTTGACTGGCTTATTTTTTTAGAAGGGACAATATCATCCTCTTCACTGAGTAAATCACTGATGCTGGTACCAGATTTCTATGGAGAGGAAGAAACAGAGACACTAAATGATTGCTGCTTTGGGAATTGTAGCTACAAAACATTTCTCTAAAGAAAGCAAGTTCTTCTCTGTACATACATCATTCTCTTAAAGAAAAACTGACACCAGGGAGATAATCCCATATTTCTCCTGGTTATACAAAAATAATCTGAAGTTCACAAAAGTAACCTACAAGTTCAGTTCAAAGCAAATAAAGGAAGGTCGATTCTTCTTTCAAATTCTCAATAATAATAATAATCATTATTTATTGACTATAGACTATATGTCTGGTATTATGCTTAATGCTACATGTATATTTCTAATATTCACCACATTCTGACAAGGTTCCTTTATCTCAGTTTTTACAAGTGAGAAAATCAGAGCTGAAAAAAGTAAGGCAGCTTGTTTATGATCCATAGCTGTAAAACCAGATTTTGATCTCCACGGGCTTCAAAGCCTGTATTTCTACCATAGTTTGAGGCCAAATGACTTGGACAATGTCACCTAATTATTTGGATAGACTACTTTTTTTTTTTTTTTTTGAGACAGGGTCTCACTGTGTTGCCCAGACTGGAGTGCAGTGGTGCAATCACAGCTCACTGCAACCCTGACCTCCCTGGGGCTCATGTGATCCTCTTACCTCAGCCTCCCAAGTAGCTGGGACTACAGACATGCGCCATCACACCTGGCTAATTTTTGTATTTTTTGTAGAGAGGAAGTTTGGCCATGTTGCTCAGGCAGGTCTTAAACTCCTGGGCTCAGGTGATCTGCCCATCTCAGCCTCCCAAAGTGCTGGAATTACAGGCGTGAGCCACCGTACCCAGTCAAGACTACTTTTTGTCACCATTCTATACTACAAAGAATTCATTCTGCTTTTAATCTTGCTAAAACGAACTGTTTATTATAGTCACAAATTTTCTTAATGAGAGAACCAATGGCTAAGCCCCTTGCAATTCATTTTTATTTTGAGAAAATGCAGCTACTGCAATGGACTGATCAGCCCTTTACATCACAAAATGTAAAATAAAGAGAGAAGATGGCATTATAGTTATTGGGTTCCATTTTTAAAAAAAGACATAAAGCTTGCTAATATAAATTCAGGATACAAACCCAAAGTTATTTTAAGTCTATCATTTAAAACTACCTTTTTTTCAGCGTGTCAGGGGGTATAATGTGTTGATCTGTGATGGGGGACAAATTAATTTAAATAAGCATGATAAGAATGTCTTCTTGGAAGCAATACAACCTTTTTTTTTTTTTTTTTTGAGATGGAGTCTCAGTCTGTTGCCCAGGCTGGAGTGCAGTGGCGTGATCTCCACTCACTGCAACCTCCGCCTCCCAGGTTCCAGTGATTCTCATGCCTCAGTCTCCCAAGTAGCTGGGACTAAAGGAATGCACCACCACACCTGGCTAATTTTTGTATTTTTAGTAGAGACAGGGTTTCACCATGTTGTCCAGGCTGGTCTCGAACTCCTGATGTTAAGTGATCTGCCTGCCTTGGCCTCCCAAAGTGCTGGGATTATAGGTGTGAGCCACCGCACCACCACAATACAACTTTTAAAAGGCAAAATTACAAAGATTTTTGCCTTTAAGTTATCCTTTGAGTGGCAGCTTTTAAAAATGGTTATTGACTAGTGCAACTGAAAAATAAATTTTAAATTTTATATAATGTCAACTAATTTAAGCAGCGGCATGTGGCTAGCAGCTACATTGAACAGCATGATTGTAAGATTACTTCTTTCTTTTTTTTTTTTAATTATACTTTAAGTTCTAGGGTACATGTGCATAACGTGCAGGTTTGTTACATAAGTATACATGTGCCATGTTGGTTTGCTGCACCCATCAACTCATCATTTAAATTAGGTATTCCTCCTAATGCTATCCCTCCCCCAGCCCCCAACCACCCTACAGGCCCCGGTGTGTGATGTTCCCTGCCCTGTGTCTAAGTGATCTTATTGTTCAATTCCCACCTGTGAGTGAGAACAGGCCATGTTTGGTTTTCTGTCCTTGTGATAGGTTGCTCAGAATGATGGTTTCCAGCTTCATCCAAGTCCCTGCAAAGGACATGACCTCATGCTTTTTTATGGCTGCATAGTATTCCATGGTGTATATGTGCCACATTTTCTTAATCCAGTCTATCATTGATGGACATTTGGGTTGGTTCCAAGGCTTTGCTATTGTGAATAGTGCCGCAATAAACATACGTGTGCATGTGTCTTTATAGTAGCACGATTTATAATCCTTTGGGTATACGCCCAGTAATGGGATTGCTGGGTCAAATGGTAATTCTAATTCTAGATCCTTGAGGAATTGCCACATTGCCTTCCACATGGTTGAACTACTTTACACTCCCACTAACAGTGTAAAAGCATTCCTATTTCTCCACATCCTCTCCAGCATCTATTTTTTCCTGACTTTTTAATGATTGCATTGTAACTGGCGTGAGATGGTATCTCACTGTGGTTTTGATTTGCATTTCTCTGATGACCAGTGATGATGAGCATTTTTTCATGTGTCTGTTGGCTGCACAGATGTCTTCTTTTGAGAAGTGTCTGTTCATATCCTTTGCCCACTTTTTGATGGGGTTTTTTTCTTGTAAATTTGTTTGAGTTCTTTGTAGGTTCTGGATATTAGCCCTTTGTCAGATGGGTAGATTGCAAAAATTTTCTCCCATTCTGTAGGTTGCCCATTCACTTTGATGGTAGTTTCTTTTGCTGTGCAGAAGCTCTTTAGTTTAATTAGATCCCATTTGTCTATTTTGGCTTTTGTTGCCATTGCTTTTGGTGTTTTAGTCATGAAGTCCTTGTCCATGTGACTACTGGCTACTGAATTGGACAATGTGGGTACAGGACATTTCTGTCATCACAGGAAGTTCTATTAGACAACATTGTCTTACAAGGCTCCATTTCAAAGGATCCTTATCAATATGCAAGTTATTTCTAAAAAAAGACTTGTTTCGACAGATGCTGGAGAGGATGTGGAAAAATAGGAGGGCTTTTACACTGTTAGTGGAGTGTAAATTAGTTCAATCATTGTGGAAGACAGTGCGGCGATTCCTCAAAGATCTATAACTAGAATTACCATTTGACCCCGCAATCCCATTACTGGGCATATACCCAAAGGATTATAAATCATGCTGCTATAAAGACACATGCACACGTATGCTTATTGCAGCACTATTCACAATAGCAAAGCCTTGGAACCAACCCAAATGTCCATCAATGATAGACTGGATTAAGAAAATGTGGCACATATACACCATAGAATACTATGCAGCCATAAAAAAGGATGAGGTCATGTCCTTTGCAGGGACATGGATGAAGCTGGAAACCATCATTCTGAGCAACCTATCACAAGGACAGAAAACCAAACATGGCCTGTTCTCACTCACAGGTGGGAACTGAACAATGAGATCACTTAGACACAGGGGGGAACATCACACACCAGAGCCTGTAGGGTTGTTGGGGGCTGGGGGAGGGATAGCATTAGGAGAAATACCTAATGTAAATGATGAGTTGATGGGTGCAGCAAACCAACATGGCACATGTATACCTATGTAACAAACCTGCACATTGTGCACATGTACCCTAGAACTTAAAGTATAATAATAATAATAATAATAATAAAAGCTTATTGACAAGGTAATCAAAATCTAGATGGGTCCAAGGACTGAAAGGAATTAAGGTTAACATAAACTACGTTGTTCAACAGCTAAGAATTTCAGGTACCAAAATACAAGTTAATCATGCTGTGAATGCTATTCAATATTAAGAATGTCAAACACTGACTTTGGGGAAGGACATGAACATTGTAACTCCTTGGCTTTCCCACTGTCTCATGGTCAGTTGCTTCACTCCTTCTTTCAGGCAACAAACACTTTCTAAAATTATTTTGTTCAACTAGCATGGGGGATTATCTAGTACCATTCACGCATTCATTTATTCACTAGTATTCACTGAGTGAGCACTCAGTATCTGTCAGGCCTTTGCTGTACTGCTAATAAAAAGAATGAAGACACATTCCTGTGTACAAGGGACTATATCATACAATGTGATAAGAGCTATAATAGAAATGTGTGCAAGATATGCGGGCATTCAGGCAACAAATTCTGCTTGGAGAAGTCTGGGATGATTTCTTCACAGAGGTGATGAGTTGATCTTCAAGAATGAAGTTTATCAGATGGATAAGAGCATTTCAACATTCAAAGTAGAAGGATTAGTACCAGCAAAAAATAGGGAGATACAAGAGCTAAGGCCAGGTGCAGTGGCTCATGCCTGTAATCCCAACCCTTTGGGAGGCCAAGGCAGGAGAATTGCTTGAGCCAGGAGTTTTGAGACCAACTTGGACAACCTTGGACAACATAGTGAGACCCTGTCTCTACAGAAAAAAAAAAAAAAAAAAAAGAGCTAAAATGTTTCAGGAGTGGCAAGTGGCGTGAGACTCCAGTATGGCTGGAGACTACGGTGGGTAAAGGGTATAAGTGGGAGACGAAGTTAGAGAGGCCAGTCAGGGTCAGATTCTAACACCATGCTCAAGGCTGATGACACACTGTGGTCTAGTAGAAAAACATACAGGTTGTCAGATAGACTAGGGTGAGAATTCCAGTTCTGCCACTTAATTATTTGCACTTAACCTCTTTAAGCTTTTGTTTCATGCTATGTAAAAGAGAGGTAATACTATCTCATGCGGCTAGTAAAAGAATTAAATAAAACAGAGCTGGACATGGTGGCTCACACCTGTAACCCCAGCACTTTGGGAGGCTGAGGTGCGCGGATCACTTGAGGTCAGGAGTTCGAGACCAGCCTGGCCAACATGGTGAAAGCCTGTCTCTAATAAAAATACAAAAATTAGCCAGGTGCAGTGGCATGTGCCTGGGATTACAATCCCAGCTACTTGGAAGGCTGAGGCAGGAGAATGGCTTGAATGCGGGAGGTGGAGGTTGTGGTGAGCCAAGATCATGCCTCTGCACTCCAGCCTGGGTGACAGAATGAGAGACTCCATCTCAAAAAAAAAAGAATTAAACAAAATAATGAATTAAAATCAGTATTTAGTGTTCTATTAGTTTCAGCCATAAAAACACAAAACAAACAACCCCCCCCCAAGTATTTAATAAATGACAGATAAGACGTGAAGTCCCTAGCACACAGAAAATGGGTAACAAATGTGTAATAAATATTTCCTCTTTATCCTATAGGGAACACAGTATCAGTGATGACTGTGAAGGTGGGAAGTCATGAAATCCTAACAGTTCCTAATGTCTTTCCCACGCACCTCCTCCTGTCCAATCCCACTGCAGGTACTCTCATTCAGGCATTCTCTCTCATGCCTCCTGTAGCCCAGCGGCTTCCTATCTGCTTCTCGTTATTCCCTCTTCAGTCTGCCCCACTGTAGGGTTGCCAGACACAGATTCCTAAAACACTCTTGTGATATGTGATTTTCTCTTCACCTGACATGAAAAGCCTTTCACAGATTGGCTGCAATGTGCCAGCCTGCCTTATCAACTCCTTTTCCACACAAATTCTCATCTAGTCAATTGGGTCCCTTGTAGCGCAAAAATGTGCTTTTCTGCACAGGTCATTCTTTCTACACCCATTTTGTATCTTTTCTCTGCTTCTCAAAACACTATCTTTCAATCTCAGTTAAAATCCTTTATTCTTCATTATGCTTTTTCCCCACAATCTCATGTAAAAGTTTTCTCTGCATCTTCCAAACTGTGGTAGCCCTCACTGGCTTACTACTGGGCTGGTATAAACTATCTTGTATTTCAGTATCTTTTTTTGACCTGGAGAAAAGGAAAATCAGGAGTATGAACCTTCACACATATAAATAATTACTTGTGGAACAGGGATTGGACTTAGTATGTATAGACTCTAGAATATGCTAAGCCAATGAAAAGAGCATAAGGCTTGATAGAAAAAAGAACTTTGAAAAAACCAGAGCTGCCAGAAAAGAGAATCCCTGTCTTACAGGCCAGAAGACTTTTGTCTCCTGTAAGTAAGAAGTATTTTTGGAATATTTTTAACAGATACCAGTTAAAGATGGTTCTGAGGGTGTAACTACATTAGCTCTTCCTTATAAATGCTCTAAGGAAACCATATAATATATTAATTAAACCATAGGCTTTGGACTCAGGCAAACTTGAATTTGAATTCTGGCTCTAATACTTATTTGCTACATGTTGTTGCACAAAATATTCAAGTCCTACTAGGCCTGTCTCAACATCTATAAAATGAAGATAATACTTTCCTCTTGAGGTTGTCATTACAATTAAGTAAGGTAAGTTATGTAAAATGCATAGCTGTCTGGTATGCCTGCAGCTACTAATATTATTAATACACTTGTTCTCTAATTCTCAATGCTTCAGGTTCAGTGACTTACAGGTGCTGTATAAAATAAGTTCTCCAGGAGACTCTGGTCATACTGAGGGTCATTCAGCTCACTGCTGCAATACACATCACTCCCAGGAGATGGGGAATCTGGAGGAGAGCCTAGCCCATCCCACAAATTGCCTTGGGATAATTCAGCACTGCAGAGATAAGAAAACAAAGCAGAAGAATTTTAATAGAAGCTTCAGCTGAACTATTCTCTCTTTAGTGAAACTTTCTGAGGTTCTAAATGTGGAAGGAGATATGTTAAACAGAAGACTCACATGAAACAAAAGACTACTGAATAAATATTTCCCAATTATACTACCCCTCTTCTGGGATGCTAACAACCAGTATTCAAAAACACACTACTGACACTGATTGTGATCTCATTCATGTATTCAACAAACATTTATTGGTCACCTATTATGTGCTAGGTGCTGGAAGATACAGAGGTGGCTAAGCTAACACAATCTGTACTCTTGTATTATTTATAGTCTGATAGGGAGAAAAAAGGTATAATTCAATGAGTTAAATATTATATATTGATTTTGCGAAAAATTCACAGATACACCCACTTCCAATAAACAAAAATACGTGCATTTAGGACTAATTATGGTGATATTAGTTCTATCTAGAACATAAAAAATGAATAAAACACAGTTTACAAACTAATAGGAAGATAAGCATACAAGTAACTATAAACTCAGAATTTTGAAGGAACAAATTCTCCTTTTTTTTTTTTTTTTGAAATCCCACACTGGTGGTTTTTTTTTTTTTTTTTTGAGGTGGAGTTTTGCTCTTGTTGCCCAGGCTGGAGTGCAATGGCATGATCTAGGCTCACTGCAACCTCTGCCTCCTGGGTTCAAGTGATTCTCCTGCCTTAGCCTCCCTAGTAGCTGGGATTGTAGGCGCCCGCCACCATGCCCGGCTAATTTTTGTATTTTTAGAGATGAGGTTTCACCACGTTGGCCAGGCTAGTCTCTAACTCCTTAGGTGATCCACTCACCTTGGCCTCCCGAAGTGCTGGGATTACTGGTCCCTTTTTTGATAACAATTTTTACTTTCTAACTTTCTTTCAGGTCCTTGTATAAATTCCATATTTTCCCTCAAAGTTTAGGCTCCTTGAGGGCAAAGTATGCATATATTTCTGTTTCTCCTACAGTAATTAACATTTAATAAGCACCTGTTAGTGAATTCAATGATTTCTTAATGAACATGATGCCAGGTACTGTGATGCACATTTTATTTATTATTTCTTTCCACGTTGCTTCCTTTCAAGCTAGGTGCTACACTTTTTTCCTTAATTTCTCAAGAAAATAGTATATAATCACTACCTTCAAGTTAGACAGTGTTCTCATATTATTTTGAACAAGCAGATAGTTAACATTCCCTTCCTCACCTTTCCTTAGGCTACAGCAGGGTTTCTCAATCTCAGCTCTGCTGACATGTTGGGTCAGACAATTCTTTATCTTTGGGACTGTCCTATGCATTTCAGATCCCTGGCCTCCACTTACCAGATGCCAGTAGCACGTTCCCAGTTGTGACAACTGAGAAATGTCTGCAGACACTGTAAATGTCTCATGGGGTTGGGGTGGGGAAGAATCACACCCTCCTTGAAAACCATCAATCTATAGTAACTCTCAAAGGTCAGAACAGCTTCCTAACTGCCATAATCCAACTAACAACTTCCCAGTCGACATGGCCTCTCTGCAGCTTCTGCAGCCCAGGAGTTTGAGACCTGCTTCTTTTTGAAACTCTACTTTTTGTTCTTTTATATAACTGTATTATTTGCCACATATACTCTCCCCTTTGTATACCCTTAAAGTTATGAAAATTTTTCCAGTTGCTTGTTATTCCCCACTTTGTATACCCTTAAAGTTATGAAGACTTTTCCAGTTTTTACTCTTTTTTGAAATTAATATTTCTTTGAATTTATTCACCTGTCTATGACATACTAAAAGGGCTAAAATTTGCCTGAGTTCCTTGGCCATAAAATAAGCCTATTCTCAGCACTATCCTCTTCTTTTTCTTCTTAGACATAATTTTAAATAAAAGAATACACATACCTATTTTGAAAGTCAAATAGGACTACAAGGCTTATAATAAGAAACAGTAGCTGACTGACTCCTCAGAGGTGATCACTTTCAATTCCCTTAGATGCTTCTTCTGGTATTTACCTCCATATTTCTCTTTTCAAAAATTTTATTAGAGACATGGTATTGCTTTATTGCCCAGCCTGGAGGGCACTGGTGTGATCATAGCTCACTGAAGCCTCGAACTCCTGGGCTCAAGGGATCCTCCTGTCTCAGCCTCCCTAGTAGTAGCTAGTATTACAGGTGCACACCAATACATTCAGCTAATTAAAAATTTTTGTAGAGACTGGGCCTCATTATGTTGCCCAGGCTGGTCTTGAACTAAACGATCTGACATAGCCTCCCAAAATACTGGGATTACAGGTGTGAGCCCCCATGCCTGGCTTTACCTGTATATTTTGAAGTGACACATTAATATACTGTTATTTTCTGATTTTTCACTTTTCTGTACGATCTATGAACTTCCTATTATGAAACATGAAGGACCCACTCTCTTACACTATTACACTTGAACCACACATTTCCCTTTTACCCATCTTCTCTATTTAGTTATATTACAAATTTTTTGGTTAAATTAATTTTCAGGGTTAATATTGTATCAGAGCCAAGTACAGTATATTTATTGCACCTCTTTTCTTATACAACTAATTATTGCTGGTATAAATTAACTGCCTTAATTTTCATTTGCTTAGTTTTCTTTGACCCTATTACTACTTTATGAGTGAACTCTTCAAGAGAATTGAAAATTTCCTTCGAGAGAACTTAAAATTTGGTCAATATATGTTCCATTCCCCTCCACCTCTGCACTCCTTAGAAACATCCCTACTGAAGTCAGGGACGCCCCCATATGGACTGTTTGCTCGCTCTCTATGACATACACCCGAAATCTCCTTCTATCCCTCTTCTGTGTTGTAGCCCCTATTTCTTAGACTATATGTCTTACTCTTTCTTCCTAAAATAAATGTTCAGTAGAAGATATTTTCCTGTGGTTTTCTGAGGAATAGTGCAAGACAGGTAAACTTCTGAGACTATGGATAAAGTCATTTTTACTCTACCCTCACACTTGACTAATAGTTTGATTAGGAGTGGAATTTTAGGTTGAAAATAATTTTACCTCAGAAATCTTAAGACATTTCTGCACTGAATTCCAAGGAACTGGTAGAAAACCCGATGTCATTCCAATTCCTGATACTGTATATGTGACTTTTATTCTTTCTCCCTCTCTGGAAGCTTTTAATATGGTCTCTCAGTATTTTAAAATTTCATAATTATGTGTATTGGTGTATCTTTTTTCATTCACTGTTCTGTGTTCTTGATCTTTTTTTTTTTCTTCCATAAACAGCTTTATTGAGATATAATTCACATACCATACAATCTTCCCATTTAAAGTGAGCAGTTTGGTCAGACATGGTGCTCACGCCTGTAATCCCAGCACTTTGGGAGGCTGAGGCCAGCGGAAGACTTGAGGTCAGGAGTTCAAGACCAGCCTGGCCAACACGGTGAAACCCCATCTCTACTAAAGATACAAAAAATTAGCTGGGCGTGGTGGCATGCACCTGCAATCCCAGCTACTCGGGAAGCTGAGGCAGGAGAATTGCTTGAACCCAGGAAGTGGAGGTTGCAGTTAGCTGAGGTTGCGTCGCTGCACTCCAGCCTGGGTGACAAAGCAAAACTCTGCCTCAAAAAAAAAAAATAAAAATAAAAAGACTAAATAAATAAAGTGAGCAATTCAATAGTTTTTAGTATGTTCATAAATGTGACCAACCACCACCACTCAATTTTAAAACATTTTCATCATCTCAAAAAGAAACTCTATAACCTTCAGCTATCACTACCCTACCCATCATCACTCCCAGCCCTAAGGAACTATTAATCTATTTTCTGTTTCTATAGATTTGCCTATTTGGACATTTCATCTAAATGAAATAAAAGTATATATATTTGTTTGTGACTGGCTTCTTTTTATCTGAGACAAGGTCTTGCTCTGCAACCCAGGTTGGAGTACAGTGTTGCAATCACAGCTTACTGCAGCCTCAACCTCCCACGCTCAACTGATCCTCCCACCTCAGCCTTCTGAATAGGCAGGACCACAGGTGTACGCCACCACACCAGGCTAATTTTTTACTTTTTGTAGAGACGGGGTCTCCCTATGTTGCCCAGGCTGGTCTCGAACTCCTGAGCTAAAGCGATTCTCCCAACTCGGCCTCCCAGATCACAGATATGAGCTACCACACTGCGCCCGGCCTGGCTTCTTTCAGTTAGCATGTTTTTAAGGTTCATCCATGCTGTAGCATGTAGCAGTACTTCACCTTGATGGCCAAAGGTGAAAACACTACTCTACTGTATGGATACTCCAGATTTCTTAATCCATTCATCAGTTGATAAGACATTTAGGTTGTTTCAATTTTGGGGTTGCTTCCATTTTTTTTTTTTTTGCATGTGGCTATCCAGTTGAATAATGCTGGTATGAACATTCATGTACACATTTTTACATAGATGTATGTTTTAATTTCCCTTGGGTATATAGCTAGGAGTTGAATTGCTGGGTCACATGGTAAATATTTGTTTAAAAATTTAATTGTTTTCTGTCATATGGTAAATCTATAGGTACGAGTTTGAGGAGCTGACAGACTATTTTCCAAAGTAGCTTCATCATTTTACATTCCTGCCAGCAGTGTACCAGGGTTTCAAATTCTCCACATCCTCATTAATGCATAGACTATTTGACTTTAGTGGGTGTGAAATAGTATCTCATTGTCTTGATTTCCTGATGACAAATGGTGTCAAGCATCTTTTCATGTGTATATTGGCTTTTTGGTTTTTTTTTTTGAGATGGAGTCTCACTCTTTCACCCAGGCTGGAGTGCAGTGGCGTGATCTCGGCTCACTGCAAGCTCTGCCTCCCGGGTTCATGCCATTCTCCTGCCTCAGCCTCCTTAGTAGCTAGGACTAAAGGCGCCTGCCACCACACCTGGCTAATTCTTTTGTATTTTCAGTAGAGATGGGGTTTCACTGTGTTGGCCAGGATGGTCTCGATCTCCTGACCTTGTGATCTGCCTGCCTTGGCCTCCCAAAGTGCTGGGATTACAGGTGTGAGCCACCACGTGCAGCCATATTGGCTATCTTAATATATTTTTTGGAGAAATGTTTATTCAGATTCATTGCCCATATTTTTAATTGGATTGTTTGTTCCTTGATTATTAAGTCATATAAGTTATTTATATGTTCTAGATATAAGTCCTGTATCAGATGTAAGATCTGTAAATATTTTTTCCCTTTCTGTGGTATCTTCTCACTTTAATAGTGTCCTTTGAAGCACATACATTTTTAATTTTGATGGAATCCAATTTATGTATCTTTTCTTGTTTGTGCTTTTGGTGTCATATCTAAGAATCATTTCCCAAATTCAAGGTCACAGATTTACCTCTATGTTTTCTCTAAGTTTTATAGTTTTAGCTCTTCCATTTAGCTGCTTGATCCATTTTGAGTTAATTTTTGTATATGGTGTGAGATAAGGGTCCAACTTTTTTTTTTTTTTTTTTTTTTTTTTAGAAACAGGTCTCGCTTTGTCACTGAAGCTGGAATGCGGTGGTGTAATCCTAGCTCATTGTATCCTTGAACTCCTGGGCTCAAGTAATCCTCCTGCCTCAGTCTCCTGAGTAGCTAGGACTACAGTCATGTGCCACCACACCTAGCTAATCTTTTTTATTTTTATTTTTTGTAGAGATGGGGGTTTCACTATGTAGCCCAGGCTGGTCTCAAACTCCTGGCCTCAAATGACCCTACTGCCTCAGCCTCCCAAAATGTTGGGATTACACCATGAGCCACCATGCCTGGTCCCAACTTCATTTTTTCTGCATGGGGCTATCCAGTTGTTCCAGCACCATTTGTTGAAAATACTATTTGTTCCCCCATTGATTGGTCTTCACAGCCTTGTCTAACTCATATTAGTTGACCACAGACAGATGGGTTTATTTCTAAACTATCAATTCTATTCCATTGATTTATATGGCTATCCTTATGCCAGTATCACACTGACTTGATTACTGTTGTTCTGTAGTAAGCTTTAAAATTGGAAAGTGTGAGTCCTACTTTCTTTTTTTTTCCAAGATTGTTTTGGCTGTTCTGGGTCCCCTGCAATTTCTTATGATTTTAGAAACAGCTTGTCAATTTCCACAAAGAAGTCAGCTGGGATTCTGATATTGTGTTGAAAGATAAACATAGGATTTTTTCCATGTACTTAAATCCTCTTTATTTCAATAATGTTTAATAGTTTATATTTTATTTTTTATTTTTTTGAGACAAGATCTCACTCTGTCACCCAGACTGGAGTGTAGTAATCATGGCTCACTGTTGCTCAAGGGATTCTCCTGCCTCAGCTTGCCAAGTAGCTGGGACTACAGGTGTGTGCCATCATGACTGGCTGTTTTTCTGCATCTCTTGAGATAATCACATGGTTTTTGTCTTTTATTCTATTGATATGGTGAGGCCGGGTGCGGTGGCTCACGCCTGTAATCCCAGCTACTTAGGAGGCTAGGGCAGGAGAATCGCTTGAACCCAGGAGGCAGAGGTTGCAGTAAGCCGAGATCAAGCCATTACACTCTAGCCTGGGTGATACAGTTAGACTTGGTCTCAAAAAAAAAAAAAAAAAAAATCTTTCTATCTGTCTATCTCTCTCTCTTTATAGATACAGATATAGATAATGGTGGATCACATATATTGATTTTCAGGTGTCAAACTAACTCTCATTCCTGGAATAAATCCTGCTTGGTCATAGTATAAAATTATTTTTATATGTTGCTGGGTTCAGTTTGCAAGTATTTTCTGGAGTATGTTGTGTTGTTACTTCCCTGTAATAGAAATCTAAACTTCAAATCAAACTAATTGGAGGTTTTGTTTTTCTTTTTTTTTTTTCGAGATGGAGTCTTACTCTATCATCCAGGCTGGAGTGCAGTAGCATGATCTTGGCTCATTGCAACCTCTACCTCCAGGGTTCAAGCAATTCTCCTGCCTCAGCCTCCTGAGTAGCTGCACCACCACGCCTGGCTCATTTTTGTAGTTTTAGTAGACAGGGTTTCACCCTGTTGGCCAGGCTGGTCTCAAACTCCTGAACTCAGGTGATCCACCCACCTTGGATTGAAAGTGCTGGGATTATAGGTGTGAGCTTTTGGAGCCTTTGAAACACATGTTCTCCCATAACCTTTAAAACTTTGGCACATATTGCTTTTAACCACTATGCCCTATTAACTTTCCAAGACATGAATGTAGACAGTATCTTGTATTCAAGAGACAATAAATAGATGAGTCTGGTTGGAGGGCACATGTTATTCATAATGTTAATATAAACAACTACCAACAGTAAAAATACTATGTGTCGGCCAGGCACTGTGGCTCATGCTTGTAATCCCAGCACTTTGGAAGGCTGAAGCGAGTGGATCACTTGAGGTCAAGAGTTTGAGACCAGCCTGGACAACACGGTGAAACCCTGTCGCTACTAAAAATACAAAAATTAGCCAAGAGTGGTGGTGCATGCTTGTAGAACCAGCTACTTGGGAAGCAGAGGCAGGATAATCGCTTGAACCCGGGAGAAGGAGGTTGCAGTGAGCCGAGATTGTACCACGGCACTCCAGCCTGGGCAACAGAGTGAGACTCTGTCTCAAAAAAACAAAAAACAAAAAAAACCCCTCAAAATATTATGTGTCAAGCATTGTGTTACTCCTCTATATATATCATTTTTAATCCTTACAACAATTTTGCAAAGTTAGGTACAATTCCAATTTTACCAATGCCTCTGAAGTTCAGAGATACCTGCTTAAGGCCACAAAGCTAATTAGAGATGAACCTTGAATTTTCACTTGTATCTGTTTAAAATCCATGCTCTTTTCATCATACCATGTTAACACTGGTATTGGGGAAAGAGTTGGGAGATAAGAATGGTAAGGTAGAACGGGATCATTCTGTAAGTAAAGCCAAAAGTAAAGGGCTAAAGTTTGGAGTTTTATTTAGTAGGCAATAGTGATAGTTTAAGGAATAGGGAAGGGCTTGGTTAGTCTAAGGACATGTTACTTTAGGAAGATGAATCTGATAACAATGCATACTATGAATTGGAGGAAGAGTTCAAAAGGAGGAAAGCCAGTTAATAGTGCTTACCTGCCTAATAGCAGCTGTATAGCTCTGGTATCAGCTTTTGTGTCATGTCTCCAAAATGTATTCTCAGTTGAAGGGAGGAGGTGATCTTCAATGTGGTCTTTAAACTGATTCCTAGAAAAGGCTCTGATTCTAAGGTGTGGAAAAATACTTTCTCACTGAGTGGCTAACAGACGGAAAAAATCTAAATCATAATCACTTCGTACATGCCGCTGGTCTGACTCAGAAAATTTAACATACTTTAGACTTAACTGCCTTAAATAAAACTTTACACTTTGCAAAGCTCTTTCTTACAGTCAAATCCCATCTCATTTCTGTGAGGTAGGGAGAGAATATCCCCATTTTACATCCAAGGATACGAGTTTGGAGAGAGTAAAGAATTTACCCATTTACATATGCTGCAAGTACCAGTGCTAGGATAAGATTTTTAGTATCTTAACTCCTAGTGTAGGCTTCTTTCCCACCACATCAGGAATTATTTGATAAGCGTTTCCAAGATTATCCAGTCCATAACTTGACAAAAAACACAGGTTAACAACTATTAAGAAATGAATTGTGTAACTTACTGTGTTGATGCTCTAAGAGAATCTTCATTAATAGGAGGATGAACTTGATCCAACAACATGCTGGTCTCTGGGCTTGATTTCATTGCAGAAATCACCATGGCATTACGCAGTTTATTGCCTTGTTCTAACAGAGCTGAAGAGGGTAAATGTAGAAAACGGAAAAATCCAAAATGCAGCAGAAACATTTGGAATATTCAGTGCATTTCCTTCTATCAGAGGACTCACCAGTGTGTACTGGAATAGTTTACTCATCTGCCTTCCCCATTAGCTTGAGAATTCCTTGAGGACATTTATGCAAAAGAGATGTTTACTGAGTTTCTACTGTGCACTGTTTTAGATGCTGGCATTATAACAATGAATGAAGTCTCCATTCCGGAGACTGACCTCTTGTGGGGGTTGTTATATCCATATACTGACTCTTCCAACTGGTGTTTGTACCTAATAAGGTTAGTAATGTTTATATATTGTTTTTGTATCCAGATACCAAATTCATACTTCTATGGATGAAGAAAAGAGTGCTAAAAAGCTTCCATGACTCATACAGCAGGTTAATGGAAAAGTCAGGATAAAACCTGACTTTTCCGACTTTCTGATAGGTAAAATTTATCCCATCCCTTAAGGGGTCCCACAACAATAGCAGCAACAGAAATTAGAGAATACACTTATTGCATGTTTACCACATGCGAGGCACTATTCTAAGTATTTTAACATGTATTACTCACTTAATCCTCCCAACAGTCCTCTGAGATATGTACTATGACTTCTTTTGTTTTCCAGATAAAAAATTGAGGCAGAGAGTAGGTAACTTGACCAAGTTGTACACGCAATACATCTATAACCAGATGATTCCACATCCTGTGCTTTTAACTGCTATAATATCTATGACCCTACTTAGTTCTTAGGCTTCTTTTTAAAAGCTGAGTGCTAGCTGAGCACGGCAGCATGTGCCCATGGTCCCAGCTACTTGGGAGGCTGAGGCAGGAGGACTGCTTAAATCAGGAAGACTGCTTGAGTCTAGGAGTTTGAGGCGATAGTATGCTATGATCACACCTATGAATAGTCACGGTGTTCTAGCCTGGGCAACACAGTGAGACTCTGTTTCTAAATAAAAACAAATAAAATAAAAAAGCTCAGGCCCAATAGTATTGTTCCAACAGATACAGGAGGTATTATTATTTTCTTGAGGTTCCACAGGTGCTTAGAAAGTGCCCAACTCCTAGTCTAATTTTATAATTTCTAAAAATAAAGTATGATGGTTAGGCCAAGAAAAAAAACAAGTCAAATATATCCATAGTCTTATACATTATTTACATATGTTTAGAGACAGAGTCTTGCTCTGTTGCCCTAGCTGGAATGCAGTGGTACAATCAAGTTCACCATAGCCTCAAACTTCCAGGCTCAAGCAATCCTTCCACTTCAGCCTCCCAAGTAGCTAGGACTATAGGTGCATACCACCATGCCTGGCTTATTTTTTATTTTTTTGTACAGATAGTATCTTGCTATGATGCCCAGGCTGGTCTTGAACTCTTGGCCTCAAGCTCTCCTCCTGCCCCGGCCTCCCAAAGTCCATAAACATCGAAACATCTAATATTTGTTACTATAAAGAGGTCAAAATATAGCTTAAAAACTTAAAAAAAATCCAAAATCTTAAATACCATATGTTCAATGTGTGATGTGGCAATACAACTAAACTAAAAAATAAAGATCACTCACTGTGATAGGCAGAATTCTAGGATGCTACCCCAAGATCCCCAGTGCCTCATATACTCATACCTTGTCCTAGTGATTCAAACACTTGTCTAGGTATTACCGTGAAAGGATTTTGCAGATGTAATTATTTAAAACTTTTTTTTTTTTTTTTTTTTTTTTTTAGACAAGGTCTTACTCTGTTACCCAGGCTGGAGTGCATTGGCATGATCACGACTCACTGGAGCCTCGACCTCCCAGGCTCAAGTGATCCTCCCACCACAGCCTCCCAAAGCGCTGGGATTACAGGCATGAGCCAGCTTGCCCAGACTTGCAGATGTAATTAATGCTTACCTTAAGACAGGATGATTATCTTGGTAGGCAGAACCTAATCATATTAACCTTTTAAAGCAGATTTTTCTCTGGCTGGTTAAAGGATATGATAGTCAGAGATGTGAAGTATGAGAAGAATCTAATGTATCATTGCTATTTTGAAAACGGGGAAGAACAGGATCCTGCTGTGTAGTTAGTGTTTCATAAATACTAGCTGGTTGACTGATACAGCTTTGTACCCTCTTTTCTGGTATGTTATTAGTACATCAAAGACCAGAAAAATCATTAGGTTTATGTATTTGTTGTGTCCCTCACATGACCTCAACTCTATGCTTACTAAAGTGGCCCACTTAATCTTGTGGTTGGAAGAGACCTTTAAAGATCTTATCCAGTGTAACTGGAGGCCATTATCCTAGGTGAACTAAGTCAGGAACAGAAAACTAAATACTGCATGTTTTCACTTATAAATGGGAGCTAAAAACTGGGTACTTAGGGATATAAAGATGGTAACAATAGAAACTGGGGACTACTAGAGGGGGAGGGAAGACGAGGACAAGGGTTGAAAAACTATTGGGTGCTATGCTCAGTACTGGGCGACAGGATAATTCATACCCCAATTCTCAGCATCACGCAATATACCCAGGAAAGAAACCTGCACATATACCTCCTGAATCTAAAATAAAATTGAAAAAAAAAAAAAAAAAAAGATCTTATCCAGCTATGTACTTGATAATTTAACCCCATCTGTAAAAGTCACATCAGAAGGTTATCCAGCCCACACTTGACCATTTACAGTGATGTGGTCCCTCTCCCATTTGTGCACAAGTCAGACTACTAACTCAGACTAGAGTCGAAATCTACCTTGTTTTACCTTTAAATCCACAGATCCTAGTAACTCTTATTGAAGAGGTTGCACATTGACAGCCCATGGTTGTGCACGGCATATTTTGTTTGGCTTGAATGGCTGGCCAGCAAGGTCTTGATTTAAAAAGCAAAAGCAAAACAAAACAGGCCTAGGTAAACAATGAACCTAGAGGCATAGGACTTTGCCTTAAAGTCTGAGACAATAATAAATGAGAGCTGCCCCCTTTGATAGCACAGGAGCTGCCTAAGTCTGAGCTTGTGTTTTCATTTAAAAATGGGGATAATGCCTACCTCATGTGACTTTTGTAAGATTATGTATATAAAGCACTTGGCATAGTAGGTAGCACATAATTAGTGCTCAATAAGTGGTAGCTGTTTTCTCCAGGCTATCTCTTGCTGGTCCTTTTACCAGTCTGGTTACTCTCCTTAGAAGGAACACATCTCCTCTCCAGAACACATGGACACAGAGAGGGGAACATCACACACCGGGGCCTGTCAGGGGTTGGGGGGCTAGGGGAGAGATAGCATTAGGAGAAATACCTAATGTAGGTGACGGGTTGATGGGTGCAGCAAACCACCATGGCATGTGTATACCTATGTAACAGAACTGCACATTCTGCACATGTATCCTAGAACTTAAAAGTATAATAAAAAAAAATAAAAGTTAAAAAAAAAAAGAAGGAACACATCTACTTTCCTTTAGATCTTTAATGCTACCTTCTTCTTTCTCTTTGCTTTTTTTTTTTTTTTTTTTTAGAGATGAGATCTTGCTACATTGTCCAGGCTGGACTCGAACTCCTAGGCTCAAGTGATCCTCTTACCTCAGCCTCCTGAGTAGCTTAATGTTATCTTCTTAATGAGGTCTTCCTTTGCCAACCTATGTAAAACTAACATCCCCTTCTCTCACCTTCCTGGCTTCATATATCGCCATTGCCATGATCACCAAGTAACACACAATTATTTAGTCTATCATTTGTCTTCCAATCAATATAAAATCCATATAGCAGGAGTTTATATATATATATATATTTAACTACTGTAGCCCTGATACCTAGAAGAGCACCAGACATTTGGTAGTGCTGAATAGATAACTGCTTATTGAGTCAACAAATATCTTTCCTAAAGTCTAGTGCTTGGGTCTACACAAGTGAGCTGACAAGTGCTGAGTACATTGGGTCAATTTTCCTTCTTGTTAATGCAGTCTTTGCATTAAAGACTAACATTAATAGTTTATAATCTTGGAGTATATATATATTTTTTATTTTTAGAATGTATATATATATATTTTTTCTTTTTTCTCTTTTTGAGACAGAGTTTCGCTCTGTTGCCCAGGCTTTGCAGTGGTACAATCTTGGATCACTGCAACCTCTGCCTCCTGGGTTGAAGCGATTCTCCTGCCTCAGCCTCCTGATTAGTTGGGACTACAGGTGCCTACCACCACACCCGGCTAATTTTTGTATTTTTAGTAGAGACAGGGTTTCACCATGTTGGCCAGGCTAGTTTCAAACTCCTGACCTCAAGAGATCTGCCCGCCTCAGCCTCCCAAAGTGTTGGGATTACAGGCGTGAGCCACCGTGCCTGGCCCGTATATTTTTTAAAGTAGGGAATCTAAGACATTTCAGTTGAAAAACTATAAACAAAATTGTTTTTGTTCTTTTACAAAATGTCCTTAAGAATGTAAATTATGTACCCAAATAGTTATTTAAAAGACTTTTCTGATGCTACAGATATTTTAATTTTGGAAATTTTACTTGTAGGGATGTAGACAAATTCCTGTTATGATCCTGAGGTCAAAGAGACACATGGTTGATCATTACAGTGTAATGTAAGTCAATTGCTTTTATTATACCACTCCTTAACATGAGGGTAATCTAATTCTGTCCCTGTTTGCTTTTTTATTTCTGTCTAAGCCCTTATAAGGGTAAACTGTCTCCTTTCTTCTTCTATTTGGCCACAAGTCATTATTTAATTCCCAGGATTAAGATCAGCAGCTGTGTACTGAATGTTCTCACTAAGACTAAGTGTTTTCAGAATGTGAAATGGATTTTATACTAGTCTCCATACAGTGGGATAAATAAATGCTGATCATGAGACAAAAACCTTACCTGCCTTGAATTATTTGGGACAAAATAAGGACTAATCCTTTTCTATGATAAAGGTTTTCCCCTTATATCCAATTCCTTTTAAACGATTCCTTCCCCAAACTTACAATTATAAGCACCGAGTAATTATTCAGAAATACCTTGGTGGTTTAATACGGCTGTCTTTAAGTGGTGCGAGATGCTGGACTCTAGCAAGACTGCCTGTTTTTATTTGACTTAGTTCAAACAAGAGTCTTGGTTCTCTTTGTAGGCTGGCTAACAAGCAGAGCAATCCCAATAAACGTAGCTTAGTCTGACTCAGTTCACAAATAAATACATACCTGAAAGAAGATCCTTGGTAGGGGGGTTGTTTGAAGAAAGAATGCATGAGTCACTGTGACTCTTGGCAAGTGTTCTAATTTGAGGCTGGAATTCAGAACTGTTCAGAAGGGACATCTGCTTCCGTGGAGCTCTGCCTTTCAAAGTTACAGACTCTAAACTCTGTCCTGAATTAAGATGGTGCTGTAGTCCAAAGGAAGAATCCTTTATTGTATCAGGGTTCTCTGCAAAGTATACATGGTCTTTTCCCCTGTTTTTTTAAAAAAGGAGAACATCAGCAATATATAATCTATTATGGTAACATTCTGTTTTGTCAGAGACAGAAAGTAGACCAGTGGTTTTGGCAAGGTAGTTTGGACCTCAAAAAGGGTGACTTATTTGCAATGCAAATTTGTAAATCTCTTTTTCATCTCCCAAATTATAGAAATAATAGATGCTTTACCTACAGTTAGGGAGTCACAGCTTAAACGAGACAGTAAAACGAAGAGCTCAGCAGAGCCCGACGCAAAGCAAATGCTTCATAAATAATTATTTAAAACAAAAACCTGATTCTTATTCAATTCTATTTCACAGAATAGCTCCCTATCCCTCTTTTCCCTCATGAACATCTGTCCTGCATCTGGATATCATTTAGTCATTTATCTGTATGTTGGCTTCTCCGCTAGATTGTGAGTAGTTCTGGAAAACAGAAATCATGTCTTACTTATTTCTAGGCCCAGCACCTAGTATCAAACCAGGACCAGAGTGGGTGCTTCACAGTTATCTGCTAAATGAGGACTGTGCCTCTCTCTGCTGTTAATCTTTTACTCAACCATAAATGAAAGACAGAAATCACAAGTACAGTGCAGTTAACTGACAGATTGACTGGTATTAGGCATGGTAATTACCTTGGAGTGGTTGATCTACTGCTGTTGGCTGCTAACTCTTTTCCATCAATTTTGATGGTATGTATGTCGCGAGGCCTTGATGGAACCTGAAACTGGGTACTGCTGGGTTCAGCATTCTCTCTGAATCCTTGCTTAGATAAAAGCACATTTTCTGTCATGTCAGTGGTAGGAAGTGGATGGTAGCTGTCGTAAGTTTCTGACAGTGGTTCCAGGGCAAGTGAGACCTAAGAGAGACACATAGTATATGAGAAATTTTCTTTAGCATTGATTAACTAATTTTAAGACTCCCCTGCTTAATATTAATTAATGTCCCCCATTCCTTACAAGATTAATGTCCCCCATTAATTATCTAAATTTCTGCCTACCTCGGAAGCCTCATATCTTACTAAGCTTCCTTCCTTCATCCCTCTGTTCCAATAGACCAATTACTTATGGTTCTCTAAATGTACCTCATATTTCATTGCTTTATGCCTTTGTATATACAATTTCCCCCAGTATTCCTTCTTTACATCTAAGTAGAGACGCCATGTCCACTGCCTTCTTCAAGTTTCTACTTACTCTGTATCTATCCATTAGTATAATCACCATTTACTGAACCTTTTACTACAAGCCAGTAACTGTGCTAAGTTCCTCATATAGAGAAGATAATGTGATTATATAAGGCCATCAGGAAAGTATATTACCCTAATTCGAAGATTTTTTTTTTTTTAAAGCAAAGACTTAGAGAAGGTACTTGCAACCTTTCATTCATCATCCTGATTAAATTATGCATTCCTTGAAGGCACTGGCTATCTTCTTCATTTTTCTATCGACTAATTAGCATAGTATCTGTATAAATAGTATGCAAGTCTAATATGCCTAATAATGCTAATGGTCTGATGAATAAAATAAGGACATAACATTTTCTGCATTGTTATTATTAGTTGCTTGGGAAAAATAAGGTCCTAGTTCTATGCTGGAGATGAAGAGGGGTGAGGTAGGAGGACAACTAAGATGCAAAGGTAATTACTTTAAGTTTCCTTATCATCTCCTTCCTGTGAGTTCACGTTCTTTGTGAAAAGGCTCTCTAGTCCTCTGAAAAGCCCAATGGAGGAATGAAAAATAAAATGGAGTTTTAAAGCAAAACCTTAAGGAAGAAAGTGAAGGATATACTCCAAAGGAAAAGAATAGCAGCTTTGAAAGTTCAGTTTCAATGACAAAGAAGCAGAAGGAATTGTTTAAGCAGCCAAAGACCATCAAATAATGAAGGCCCTAACACAAAAATGAAAAACTGCAGTTAGATGTTTTATGATGTCTCTGGGAAGGTCAATGAAATATTTTATCCAGAAGAACTGCCAAGGCACAAACTCAATACAACATGCCTGGGTCTTGATGAGAATTCTTTTCATGAACCATAACATAAAGTCCTTCAAATCTATTCATTGTGAAGATCTTTGTACAAAGACAAATGACAGCAATGCAGTGGGATGAATACTCTGTGCAGTGATCACTGTAACAGCATCACAGAAAATCCTGGTTGCTCAAACATAAATGTCAGGAAGTGTTCCCTTACCATTCATCACTTGCCAAAGACTGCCTCTGCATTCTAGAAACAAAGGAGACATTGAGGACAAAGGTAGTGTTCCTGGCGTTTACAATGAGCTGCTGACTGGCCACAGAGTTTGCTTTAACTCATAGGCCTGTATTACTATTAGACCTTGAATAAAGAGTCAGAGAAAGTCCAGGCACTTGCCACGCCCATTTTACAATCAAAACACAGGGGTCTAACTCCTTTGTTCAGTTAAATAAATAATGGTTGATACCAGCTATGTGCCAGGCTCTGTGCTACCTCCCTGAGGAAAAGAGAGGACTAAAACATGGACTCACAAGTGTAATCCCAGCACTTTGGGAGGCAGGGGTAGGAGGATTACTTGAGCCCAGGAGTTTGAGACTGGCCTGGGCAACATAGTGAGACCCTGTCACTACAAAAAATTAAGAAAACATATTAGCTGGGCATGGTGGCATGCACCTTGAAGTCCTAGCTACTCGATAGGCTGAGGCAGGAGGATTGCTTGAGTCCCGGAGATTGAGGCTGCAGTGAGCTATGCTTGTGCCACTGTACTACAGCCTGGGCAACAGAGCAAGACTCTGTTTCAAAAAAAAAACCCCTTCTCCCCCACAAAAACACCCTCTGCCTCAGAGAATCATAGTATTTTGTAGGGGAAGTTAAAAAAAAACTAATTTTTCCATTTCTCTATCGGCCAGTAAGGGCAGTGGTGACATACCTATCAAGTACAATGACCACGGCTTCCAGTGCTTTGACAAAACCTTAGATATGTGGCCTTCTGGCCAAGTGCCTGCAATTTCATATCGTTGGAACATTCGCTGTATCCCTGGGGCTTGCAGATCTCTCTCTGTTTGCTGTGGCTAAACCAAGAAAGAAGGCACACACAGATTTTTTCAGAAATTATGATTCCATGAAAGATTTTGAGGAGACGAAGAAGGCTGGTATCTTTTGGAATATAAAGTGATTTTGAAATATAAAGAATTTCTGGGATGGAGCCAAGATGGCCGAATAGGAACAGCTCCGATCTACAGCTCCCAGCGTGAGCGATGCAGAAGACGGGTGATTTCTGCATTTCCATCTGAGGTACCAGGTTCATCTCACTAGGGAGTGCCAGACAGTGGGCGCGGGACAGTGGGTGCAGCACACCATGCTCGAGCCGAAGCAGGGCGAGGCATTGCCTCACTCAGGAAGTGCAAGGGGTCAGGGAGTACCCTTTCTTAGTCAAAGAAAGGGGTGACAGACGGCACCTGGAAAATCGGGTCACTCCCACCCTAATACTGCGCTTTTCCGACGGGCTTAAAAAACGGCACACCAGGAGATTATATCCCGCACCTGGCTCGGAGGGTCCTACGCCCACGAGTTTCGCCGATTGCTGGCACAGCAGTCTGAGATCAAACTGCAAGGCGGCAGCGAGGCTGGGGGAGGGGCGCCCACCATTGCCCAGGCTTGCTTAGGTAAACAAAGCAGCCAGGAAGCTCGAACTGGGTGGAGCCCACCACAGCTCAAGGAGGCTGGCCTGTCTCTGTAGGCTCCACCTCTGGGGGCAGGACACAGACAAACAAAAAGACAGCAGTAACCTCTGCAGATTTAAATGTCCCTGTCTGACAGCTTTGAAGAGAGTAGTGGTTCTCCCAGCACGCAGCTGGAGATCTGAGAACGGGCAGACTGCCTCCTCAAGTGGGTCCCTGACCCCCGAGCAGCCTAACTGGGAGGCACCCCCCAGTAGGGGCAGACTGACACCTCACACGGCCAGGTACTCCCCTGAGACAAAACTTCCAGAGGAACAATCAGGCAGCAGCATTCGCGGTTCATGAAAATCCGCTGTTCTGCAGCCACCGCTGCTGATAGCCAGGCAAACAGAGTCTGGAGTGGACCTCTAGCAAACTCCAACAGACCTGCAGCTGAGGGTATCAGTGATGGAAGATGAAATAAATGAAATGAAGCAAGAAGAGAAGTTTAGAGAAAAAAGAATAAAAAGAAATGAACAAAGCCTCCAAGAAATATGGGACGATGTGAAAAGACCAAATCTACATCTGATTAGTGTACCTGAAAGTGACAGGGAGAATCAAACCAAGTTGGAAAACACTCTGCAGGATATTATCCAGGAGAACTTCCCCAATCTAGCAAGGCAGGCCAACATTCAGATTCAGCAAATACAGAGAACGCCACAAAGATACTCCCTGAGAAGAGCAACTCCAAGACACATAATTTTCAGATTCACCAAAGTTGAAATGAAGGAAAAAAATCTTAAGAGCAGCCAGAGAGAAAGGTCAGGTTACCCACAAAGGGAAGCCCATCAGACTAACAGCGGATCTCTCGGCAGAAACTCTACAAGCCAGAAGAGAGTGGGGGCCAATATTCAACATTCTTACAGAAAAGAATTTTCAACCCAGAATTTCATATGCAGCCAAACTAAGCTTCATAAGTGAAGGAGAAATAAATACTTTACAGACAAGCAAATGCTGAGAGATTTTGTCACTACCAGGCCTGCCCTAAAAGAGCTCCTGAAGGAAGCACTAAACATGGAAAGGAACAACTGGTACCAGCCACTGCAAAATCATGCCAAATTGTAAAGACCATCGAGGCTAGGAAGAAACTGCATCAACTAACGAGCAAAATAACCAGCTAACATCATAATGACAGGCTCAAATTCACACATAACAATATTAACTTTAAATGTAAATGGACTGAATGCTCCAATTAAAAGAGACAGACTGGCAAATTGGATAAGGAGTCAAGACCCATCAGTGTGCTGTATTCAGGAAACCCATCTCATGTGCAGAGACACACATAGACTCAAGATAAAAGGATGGAGGAAGATCTACCAAGCCAATGGAAAACAAAAAAAGGCAGGGGTTGCAATCCTAGTCTCTGATAAAACAGACTTTAAACCAACAAAGATCAAAAGAGACAAAGAAGGCCATTATGTAATGGTAAAGGGATCAATTCAACAAGAAGAGCTAACTATCCTAAATATATATGCACCCAATACAGGAGCACCCAGATTCATAAAGCAAGTCCTGAGTAACCTACAAAGAGACTTAGACTCCCACACAATAATAATGGGAGACTTTAACACCCCACTGTCAACATTAGACAGATGAACGAGACAGAAAGTTAACAAGGATACCCAGGAATTGAACTCAACTCTGCACCAAGCAGACCTAATAGACAGCTACAGAACTCTCCACCCCAAATGAACAGAATATACATTTTTTTCAGCATCTCTGAATAGACCAATAACAGGCTCTGAAATTGTGGCAATAATCAATAGTCTACCAACCAAAAAGAGTCCAGGACCAGATGGATTCACAGCTGAATTCTACCAGAGGTACAAGGAGGAACTGGTACCATTCCTTCTGAAACTATTCCAATCAATAGAAAAAGAGGGAATCCTCCCTAACTCATTTTATGAGCCCAGCATCATCCTGATACCAAAGCCCGGCAGAGACACAACCAAAAAAGAGAATTTTAGACTAATATCCTTGATGAATATTGATGCAAAAATCCTCAATAAAATATTAGCAAACCGAATCCAGCAGCACATCAAAAAGCTTATCCACCATGATCAAGTGGGCTTCATCCCTGGGATGCAAGGCTGGTTCAACATATGCAAATCAATAAATGTAATCCAGCATATAAACAGAACCAAAGACAAAAACCACATGATTATCTCAATAGATGCAGAAAAGGCCTTTGACAAAATTCAACAACCTTCATGCTAAAAACTCTCATTAAATCAGGTATTGATGGGACGTATCTCAAAATAATAAGAGCTATCTATGACAAACCCACTGCCAATAGTATACTGAATGGGCAAAAACTGAAAGCATTCCCTTTGAAAACTGGCACAAGACAGGGATGCCCTCTCTCATCACTCCTATTCAATATAGTGTTGGAAGTTCTGGCCAGGGCAATTAGGCAGGAGAAGGAAATAAAAGGCATTCAATTAGGAAAAGAGGAAGTCAAATTGACCCTGTTTGCAGATGACATGATTGTGTATCTAGAAAACCCCATTGTCTCAGCCCAAAATCTCCTTAAGCTGATAAGCAACTTCAGCAAAGTCTCAGGATACAAAATCAATGTACAAAAATCACAAGCATTCTTATACACCAATAACAGACAAACAGAGAGCCAAATCATGAGTGAACTACCATTCACAATTGCTTCAAAGAGAATAAAATACCTAGGAATCCAACTTACAAGGGACGTGAAGGACCTCTTCAAGGAGAACTACAAACCACTGCTCAATGAAATAAAAGAGGATACAAACAAATGGAAAAACATTCCATGCTCATGGGTTGGAAGAATCAATATCGTGAAAATGGCCATACTGCCCAAGGTAATTTATAGATTCAATGCCATCCCCATCAAGCTACCAATGACTCTCTTCACAGAATTGGAAAAAACTACTTTAAAGTTCATATGGAGTCAAAAAACAGCCCGTATCACCAAGTCAATCCTAAGCCAAAAGAACAAAGCTGGAGGCATCACGCTACCTAGCTTCAAACTATATTACAAGGCTACAGTAACCAAAACAGCATGGTATTGGTACCACAACAGAGATACAGATCAATGGAACAGAACAGAGCCCTCAGAAATGATGCCGCATATCTACAACTATCTTTGACAAACCTGACAAAAACAAGCAATGGGGAAAGGATTCCCTACTTAATAAATGGTGCTGGGAAAACTGGCTAGCCATATGTAGAAAGCTGAAGCTGGATCCCTTCTTTACACCTTATACAAAAATTAATTCAAGATGGATTAAAGACTTACATGTTAGACCTAAAACCATAAAAACTCTAGAAGAAAACCTAGGCATTACCATTCAGGACATAGGCATGGGCAAGGACTTCATGTCTAAAACACCAAAAGCAATGGCAACAAAAGCCAAAATTGACAAATGGGATCTCATTAAACTAAAGAGCTTCTGCACAGCAAAAGAAACTACCATCAGGGTGAACAGGCAACCTACACAATGGGAGACAATTTTCACAACCTACTCATCTGACAAAGGGCTGATATCCAGAATCTACAATGAACTCAAACAAATTTACAAGAAAAAAAAACAACCCCATCAGAAAGTGGGCAAAGGACATGAACAGACACTTCTCAAAAGAAGCCATTTATGCAGCCAAAAAACACATGAAAAAATGCTCATCATCACTGGCCATCAGAGAAATGCAAATCAAAACCACAATGAGATACCATCTCATAGCAGTTAGAATGGCAATCATTAAAAAGTCAGGAAACAACAGCTAGATGTGGAGAAATAGGAACACTTTTACACTGTTGGTGGGACTGTAAACTAGTTCAACCATTGTGGAGGTCAGTGTGGCGATTCCTCAGGGATCTAGAACTAGAAATACCATTTGACCCAGCCATCCCATTACTGGGTATATACCCAAAGGACTATAAATCATGCTGCTATAAAGACACATGCACACGTATGTTTATTGTGGCACTATTTACAATAGCAAAGACTTGGAACCAACCCAAATGTCCAACAACGATAGACTGGATTAAGAAAATGTGGCACATATACACCATGGAATACTATGCAGCCATACAAAATGATGAGTTTATGTCCTTTGTAGGGACATGGATGAAACTGGAAATCATCATTCTCAGTAAACTATCGCAAGGACAAAAAACCAAACACCGCATGTTCTCACTCATAGGTGGGAATTGAACAATGAGAACACATGGACACAGGAAGGGGAACATCACACTCCGGGGACTGTTGTGGGGTGGGGGGAGGGGGGAGGGATAGCATTAGGAGATACACCTAATGCTAAATGACGAGTTAATGGGTGCAGCACACCAACATGGCACATGTATACATATGTAACAAACCTGCACATTGTGCACATATACCCTAAAACTTAAAGTATAATAATAATAATAATAATAATAAAAAATAGTAGCAAGTAATATTTGAAAAAAAAAAAGAATTTCTTTGGGGTAAATTACGTAGAAGTTTGTCACTGACTTGTGTTCCTGAACTATGAAACATGAATATGTGGGCTAAGAAATAGTTTCTACTGATAAACAATTAACAAAAAAGTAATTTTAATATAAAATAGTAAGATAAGGATGTGTACTAGGTGGTATGGGAATGCCAAGAAGGGGTCTGAAGCTGGGGAAGAGGTGAGGAAGGAGTGCCAGGGATGATTTCCAGGAGTTAAATACAAACATTTGAGGTTAGAATCTTAAACATGAATGAGGCAGAAAAAGTTGAGGGGGATGAAAGTAGAACATTAGAATCAGAGGGAAAAGTATTGGTCAAACTTTGAAGGTATAAAACAGAAGAAGGTTCTGTCAATTCCCAGCAGTCCAAGAGACCATCTACTCTAACCCTCCTGTTGCATTTAGCTCCCAGATCTTCATTCCTGTCCACCTCAATCATTCGTCTCCCCAATCATGATTCATCCTGGTGCTCACTCCTCTGCCAATCCCTTCATTGAGTCCTGTAGAATTTCTATTTTATACAAATTACTTTACCACTTTAATGAAACATTTTTTTCTTTAAATGTCCCCATTTCCTCAAAGTCTCTTCCAACAGAAACCACCTACACTTGCCAGGCTAAAGGAAGTTAACTTTTGCCTTTCTGGTGCTATCTCTAGACCATCATTCTGTCACTTAAATATATCACCCCTCTTCCAAAGCCCATGCCATCCACATATACCATGAATGTACCATACGCTTCTCACATCCGTAAGAGAACAACCTTAAGGACACTCATCAGTCTTCTAGCAACGACTCAAGGTTTGCTTTAACAATAAGTTGCCTACAATTATCTACTATATGTACGACATCTATCAGTATCAGAGAGAGCAAATTAGTAAGTATAATTTTCAGAATCATGTTGGTCAATGCAGCATTTTTTAAAAAGTCAACTATTTAACAATGCTTATTTTTTTTTAATTTAGAGACAGGGTCTCGCTCTGTCACCCAGGCTGGAGTGCAGTGGTGTGATCATAGCTCACTGTAACCTTGAACTCCTGGGCTCAAGTGATCCTCCTGTCTCAGCCTCCAAGGTAGGCTGGGATTACTGGTGTGCACCACCACATCAAGCTAATTTTATTTTATATATTTATTTTATATATTTATATATGTATTTTTAATATATATTTTATATATTTTAGGGGTCTTGCTCTGTTTCCCAGGCTGGTCTCAAACTACTGGCCTTAAGTGATTCTCCCACCTCAGCTTCCTGAGTAGCTGAAATTATGGGCACATGCCACTATGCCTGACTCAATTTACTAAAATTGCGTTGAAAAATTTTAAGTCTAGGTTCATTAAGGATATTGTTCTATACTTTTCTTATATTGCCCTCTGGTTTTGGTATTAAGGTGATGCAGGCCTTAAAATAACTGTTTTCTCCTTTTCTATTTTCTGGAAGAGACTGTGTTATTGGTGTTATTTCTTCTTTATGTTTGGAAGAATTTGCCAGTAAAGTGATCTGGGCCTGGAGATTTCTTTTTCAGAAGGTTTTAAGCTAAAAATTAAACTTAAAAATAATTATCGCTTTATTCAGGTTATCTATTTGATCTTGAGTGAGTTTTGGTAGTTTTCAAAGTATTGGCTCATTTCATCTAAGTTGTCAAATTTATATGTGTAGAGTTGTTCACAGTATTTTCTTAATATCTATGGGTGCTGTAGGCTGCTGTCTTTCTTACAGTAGAATCAAAAGGAAAGTGAAATATTTGTGTTCATGAAAGAGAACAAGAGACATTAATTTCAAAACAAACGAAAGAAAAAAGCATATTTTTTTGTGGAAGAGAATGTGAAAGTTGATTATACAAACTGGTCCTTCTTGTCATATCCAACTATATCAGTTGAGGGGCCAGGGGAAAAAAAGCACTCAGTGTATATAGATTGCTCCAAGAATACAATTCTCTGCAAGCCTGGATGCAGAAATGGCCTGCTGTAACCCTCAGACCAGTTTCACCTACCAATGAGAGGGTCACTCATCAAAAAGAGCTTGCCAGCTCCCCAAGGCTTCTCTAGTGCCAATAAGCTTTTTTGGAACACAATACGTAGAGTTTTTCTTTTTTTTTTTTAAATTTAATATTAATTTTAGGTTCAGGGGTACATGTACAGATTTGTTATATAGGTAAACTCATGACTTGGGGGTCTGGTGTACAGATTATTTCATTACCCAGGTACTAAGCATAGTACCCGACAGGTTTTTTGTTCTGAACCTCTTCCTCTTCCCACTCTCCTCCTTCAAGTAGGTCCCAGTGTCTGTTGTTCCTCTATTTCTGTTCATCTGTTCCCATTATTTAGCTCCCACTTATAAGTGAGAACGTGTGGTGCTTGGTTTTCTGTTCCTGCATTAGTTTGCTAGGGATAATGGCCTCCAGTTCCATCTATGTCCTGCAAAGGACATGATCTCATTCCTTTTTATGGCTGCATAGTTTTCCATAGTGTATATGTACCACATTTTCTTAACGGTCTACCATTCATATGGGCACTCAGCTTGATTCTATGTTTTTGCTATTGTGAATAGCGCTGCAATGAACATAACATGTGCATGTCTTTGTGATAGAACAATTTATAGTCCTTTGGGTATGTACCCCAAAAGTATAATTATTTAAAGCTATAATTATTGTTTAAATTTAATTTTTAGCTAAAACCTTCTGAAAAAGAAATCTTCAGGTCCAGATCACTTTACTGGCAAATTCTTACAATACTCAGTAGTGGGATTGCTGGGTCAAATCGTAGTTCTGTTTTTTAGATCTTTGACTAATTGCCACACTGCTTTCCAGAATGGTTGAACTGATTTATGCTCCCACCAGCAGTGTATAAGCATTCGCTTTTCTCTGCAATCTTGTCAGCATATGTTATTTTTTGACTTTTTAATAATAGCCATTCTGACTGGTGTAAGCCATTCTTACTGTGGTTTTGATTTTTACTTCCCTAATGATTAGTGATATTGGACATTTTTTCACGTTTGTTGGCCGCATGTATGTCTTCTTTTGAAAAGTGGCTGTTCATGTCCTTTGCCTACTTTTTAATGGGGTTGTTTTGTACATTGTTTGTACATTGTTTAAGTTCCTTATAGATTCTGGATATTAGACCTTTGTCAGATGTATAGTTTGGAAATATTTTCTCCTATTCTGTAGGTTGCCTCTGTTGATAGTTTCTTTTGCCATGCAGAAGCTCTTTAGTTTAATTGTCTCAGTTGTCAATCTTTGCTTTTGTTGCAGTTGCTTTGGTTGTTTTCATCATGAAATCTCACCAGTTCTTATGTCGAAAATGGCATTTCCTAGGTTCCAGGGTCTTTACAGTTTTAGGTTTTACATTGAGGTCTTCAGCCCATCTTGAGTTGATTTTTGTATATGGTGTAAGTAAGGGGTCCAGTTTCAATCTTCTGCATATAGCTTGCCAGTTATCCCAGTACCATTTATTGAATAGGAAGTCCTTTCCCCAAAATTTTTCTTTCTAATGAAACTCCCAATCTTGTCTTTGTTCTTTGAACATACTGAAGACCACCACCTGTCTATATGTCCTGAATTGTAATTCTTGCTTCCCAAATAAAATGCTTTAAATTTGGAGATTTGTCTTTATATTTTATTTTGACTTCAACAAGAATATTTCTAATGGTAAAATATACAAACAAGATATGACTGTGTCAAAAGATAGCATCAGGAAACAAACTCTAGTAAGAATTATGATGGGCCTGTAGAACAGACAAATAATGAAAACTGAATAAACAGAAAGTACACATTTAAACTGGGTTTTTTTTTAAAGTAAATAATGAGTGGTATTCCTGTGAAATGCAGTTACATATTAAGATTAAAAGCTTTAGGGTGTCAAAGTCTCTTATCAATGCTAAAATTTATAAAAGAATGTTTAGTGAATGCAGCAGAATTTGTGTGTAATAGCATGATTTGCATATACACGTCTAACCAAAATTATTCAGTGTGTTAGTGGTATGGCTACAAACTTAAAAGGTGAATTGAGTGAAAATGTTAAATAATTTGTGGTATTCTTCTTTGTAGCTGATGAGAACACAGGTTAAAAATAACTTCCCAAGAGTTGTATCCATTTAAAGTATCAACGAGAACTTTTATGCAAGGGAAAAATTTTTGGATGTGATGCTCATGACAAACATATCATCAAGGAAATACAGCTCTCTGAACCGAAAAAAGTCTTGAAAACTTTATTAAAGACTGATGACAAAGGATGATGATCCTGAAATGGTCTTTGTTGACAATAAACTTGTTTCAAGATCTAAATCCAAGGTGGCAACACTTTGCAAAGACAGATAACCATAAAGCTATTTACTGTCTTATTTACTTTGTCTACAAGGCTAAAAGTCAAACCACACACGCACACATACACACACATATAACTAATATATGAATTAAATAAATTCCTGCTGGGCGCGGTGGCTCACGCCTGTAATCCCAGCACTTTGGGAAGCCGAGGTGGGCAGATCACTTGAGGTCAGGAGCTCGAGACCAGCCTGGCCAAGATGGTGAAACTCTGCCTCTGCTAAAAATACAAAAATTAGCCAGGCGTGGTGACAGACGCCTATAATCCCAGCTACTCGGGAGTCTGAGGCAGGAGAATCCCTTGAACCTGGGGTGGAGGTTGCAGTGAGCCGAGATAGTGCCACTGCGCTCCAGCCTGGATGACAGAGTAAGACTCTGTCTCAAAAAATAAAAAAAATAAAAAAAATAAAAAATTCCCTTGGTCAATATTTTGCTTGCTAACTGGAAAGCAGGCCAGGCGCAGTGGTTCACACATATAATCCCAGCATTTTGAGAGGCAGAGGCAGGAGGATTGCTTAAGCCTAGAGTTCAAGACCAGCTTGGGCAACATCTCAAGGCCTTGTCTCTACAAAAAAATACAAAAATTAGCCAGGTGTCGTGGTGTGCACCTGTAGTCCCAGCTACTAGGAAGGCTGTGGTGGGAGCATCACTTGAGCCCAGGAGGTCAAGGCTGCAGTGAGTCATGATCTAACCACTGCATTCCAGCTTGGGCGACAGAGCAAGACCCTGTCTTAAATAACAACAATGACCACAACGATGAAAACACCACCCCTGAAAAACTGGATAAGCAGTATGTAGCCTATCATTAGTACATGGATATTAGGTGACTTAGTATGAGGTATGGTGCTAAAAAGTGTTTTTGAGCTCGAGTTTAAAGAAGTCTCCTGGTTTATGTTGTCCAAGGACAAATCCCAGCCTCAGATCACTAGCACAGACTGGTCAAATACAGGGCCATTTTAACTGACATTACTGCCTATGTAAAAAATCTGATGGCTTATCTGCAAGGGCATTAACAAGGAACCATATTTCATTCAATTTACTCATTACTTGATGACTGTATCATTGGAAAGTTTTATTGGCAAGGAACTATCTGTCCTACTTTTTTGTATTTTTCCATACTGAAACAGGATTTCCAGAAATGAAACTGATGGCATGAAATACATTCCTAAAATTGTAGAGCTAAAGACTGATAACCCAAAAAGATTTTTTTGGTTTCAAGCTTTATGAAAACTATATATCATATCATATATATATCACATAATATATATCATAATATATATATCATATACTATACATATATCATATAATATATATTATATGATATCATACGTATCATATAATATCATAATATACATATATCTTATGTATATCATATAAGATATACACCTATACACATATATAAGATATATGTGTATATAAGATACATGTGTGTATATTTATATATGTGTATATATTATGTTACATACTTATATAATAGCATAAGTTTGATACTTTTGATACTTTTCAAAAGTCTGAATATATTTTTGGCAGTTGATTTCTTTTACAGCCAGTCTGCTTGACTCATTTATTTTTTTTTGACATCTGATCTATACCAATAATAGAATACAACAAAACTTCCTCTCTCAATCAGCTTGATTGTAATGAACTATATCTGCCTTCTTTGCAGTCCCTCACTCCCTAGTCTGACCAAACCTGATCTTCCCCTTCAGAGCAACACTGTAAAGCCACCTTTCTTCCTTCATCTCCATTCTACCAGCTCCTTACTGGCTACACTTACCCCTCTTGTCAGGAGAGATACCATGCTTAGTCAACTCAATACTGTCCTTGGGGACAGCAAAGCAGTGGTAAAACAAGAATTCAAGCTCCATCATTCACTGCATGTTTTTCTTTTTAAAGTATTAAAATTAATATAACACATGCACATTTAGATTCAAACAGTTCGATAATTTTGTTACATAAAACAAGTCCCTTACATAGACACCATTTCTCTTTCCTCACAGGCAGCCACTTTCAATTTCTATACCTGATTCTTGTGGTATTTACCTCTATAGCTCCAAATAACATGATTATGTCTATACCTTGACTTCTTCTAGTTTCCAGGCATTACCTTTTGACTTCCTAATACAGGAGATAAGAATTTAGCTCTATCCCACATACACTTATTTCCTCCATCCTCCCAATGTGCCAATATAGTAAACACTGATTACTGATCTAACTACAATTATATGAACATGTATTCCATTTATAGCTGAACAATTAGAAGTACTGATTACTTTTCCTTTCCTGCACAATATTTTCCCAAAATGCTGTCGTTTTCTCATTTGCTTAGTTAAAAAAATTTTTTTTTTCTTTTTAGAGATCGGGTCTTGCCATGTTGCCCAGGCTGAATGTGAACTCCTGGGCTCAAGTGATTCTACTGCCTCAGCTTCCTGAGTAGCTGAGACTATAGGTGCATGCTAACATTTGCTTTGTTTTTATTGTTCTTATTGTTAATTCAATTCTGAACTTTTTGCCAGTTATAGAATTCTCCTCTTAAGATTTTCAGACACATTAGGTGTTTTGTAACTTTTTTTTTTTTGAGAAATCTCTCCCAGAGCCTTAGCACATAGTCCAATTTGGAATAGCTGCCAACTATGCCTTGTGTACAGCTGCTTCACCTCAAATCAAGGGATTCTCTTCGGCTCTCTCCTGTGTTGTATCTGTTGTTTGCAATATCCCACCTTGTCTTCTTTTTAAGTTTACTCCCTCATTTTGGCAGAGAAAGTCCTTCAGCTGCTTTGTAAGGAAGAGTGTGGGAGAGGTACAAATTTTTGAGACTTTGTATATACAAAAACTTCATTGTACTCTCACACTAGATAGTTTGCCTAGAGAGGGAGAATTCTAGGCCATTTTCATTCAACATTCTGGAGGCATTATTGAATTGTCTTCTGGACGCTAATGTTGCTGTTGAGAAGTTTGAAGCCACTCTACTTAATTCTTTGTGTGTGACTGTTTCTCCTGTTCTCTGGAAGTTTATAGAATCTTGTTTTTGTTTTCAGTGTTCTAAAATGTCACAATGATATAACTTGCTGAAAGTCTGCTTTCATCCACTATGTTGTACTTAATGGACACTTTCCTTTTGTAAAAAAAAAAAATTGGTATCAAGAAAAATGTTTCTGTGGATGGGTGTGGTGACTCACGACTGTAATCCTAGCACTTTGGGAGGCGAGGCAGGTGGATCACTTCAAGCCAGGAGTTTGAAACCAGCCTGGCCAACATGGTGAAACCCTGTCTCTACTTAAAAAAAAAACAACAACAACAAAAAATAGTTGGATGTGGTGGTACACGCCTGTAATCCTAGCTACTTGGGAGGCTGAGGCAGGAGAATCACTTGAACCTGGGAAGCAGAGGTTGCAGTGAGCTTAGATCACACCACTGCACTCCAGCCTGGGCTACAGAGCAAGACTTTATCTCAAAAAAAAAAACCAAACAAAAAACAAACTTCTAAGCTTTTTATTATGAAAAATTTAAAACATATACAAAATTAGAAAAAAACAAATAACGACTACAGGTATTTATTATCCAGCTTGAACAATTATCCACATCTGGCTAATCATGTTTCATTTATACCTTTTCCAAGCCCTGCTTTGTTACTGGATTATTGTGAACCAAGTTCCAGATATCATGCTGTTTCTGTAAATATAGTTTTAATAATATGAGGACTCATTAAAAAAACAAACACCATACCATTATCACATTTAAAAAATTAATAACAATTCTTCAAAATGTCAAAAATTGAGTCAACATTCTAATTTCCCTGATTGTTTCAGATTTTTTACAATTGGTTTCTATGAATCAGGATCCAAACGAGTTCCACAGGAGACTTTTTTCTTTCTTTCTTTCTTTCTTTTTTTTTTTTTTTGAGATGGAGTCTCACTCTGTCACCCAGGCTGGAGTAGTGCAATGGCACAATCTCCTCTCGCTGCAACCTCCACCTCCCGGGTTCAAGCGATTCTCCTGCCTTAGCCTCCAGAGTAGCTGGGATTATAGACGCCCACCATCACACCCAGCTAATTTTTGTATTTTTAGTACAGACGGGGTTTCACTATATTGGGCAGACTGGTCTCGAACTCCTGACGTGGTGATCCGCCCGCCTCGGCCTCCCAAAGTGCTGGGAGTATAGGTGTCAGCCACAGCGCCTGGCCCACAGGAGGCTTTTTCAATCTGGCAGCTCATGTATTTAGTACTGAGAAGTCTTCCTGAATTGCCTGTAAGCATCCAACACTCTTAATTAATTAATTAATTAATTTTTTTTTTTGAGACAGGGTCTCACTCCATCACCCAGGCTGGAGTGCAGTGGCATGATCTTGGCCCACTGCAACCTCTGCCTCCCAGGTTCAAGTGATTCTCCTGCCTCAGACTTCTCAGCCTCCCTAGTAGCTGGGATTACAGGCACGTGCCACCATGACCACCTAATTTTTGTATTTTTTGTAGAGATGGAGTTTTGCCATGTTGGCCAGGCTGGTTTCAAACTCCTGGCCTCAAGTGATCCAGCTGCCTTGGCCTCCAAAGTGCTAGGATTACAGGCATGAGCCACCCTGCCTGGCAGACAACACTCATTAAAGGGGGGAAAAAAAATCAAGTGCACAATTTATAAAATTTACAATGTTCGGTATTCAATAAAAATTTAATAGAAGTAGGAAAACATGCCCTATAACCACAGAGCAATTAATTAATAGAAACAGACACCAAATGATAGGTGATAAAATTGATGGGACCTTAAAACCGCTATCATATCGATGCTCCTAATGCTTAAGGATGTGAAAGAAAATGTGACTGCAAAGAAAAAAAGAAAATGTACATTAAAAAGGGAAATGTAACTTTTAGAGATGAAAATGTTTGAAATGAAAATATGACTGATGGGGTTAGAAGCAGGTAAGACACTGCACAAGATGTTAATGAATTTGAATATAGAGTAATAGAAACTATAAAATGAAATACACAGAGGATGAAAAGACTGGAGAAAACCAAACTCAAGTCACTGGTAGAAAAATGTCAAGCAGTCTAAGATACTTTGAAGTCTCATGAAATCACATGCTGTCTCCTTGAAAAGACTAATAAAATTGTTAAACTTTTATCCAGCCTGATCCAGAAAAAAATGAGAAAACAAATTACTAATATTAGGAATGAAAGAGGAGATATAATCACAATTGCTTTAGACGTTTAAAGACAGAAAAGGGATGTTATAAACAACTCTGTGCCAATAAATTCAACAACTTCAATGAAATGGATGAATTATTTGAAAACCAAACTACCAAAGCTCACTCAAAAAGAAAGATTACCTACATAGCCCTGAATCTACTATGGAAATTAAAGTGGTAGTTAAAAACCTTCCCCATAAGGAAAAATCCAGAAACCAGTTAACTCCACTGGTAAACTCTACTAGACATTTAATCAATTCTACGTTAACTCTTCCAATAAACAGAGGAGGAACTCTTCTAAAATCACTTTATGCCAGCATTACCCACACATCTAAATGAAAGACATTGCAACAAAACAATACTACAGATTAACATCCCTCCTGAACAAAAATGTAATGTTTCATTTCATCCTCACTGAAACATTAAATCACAATAATATATAAAATGGCTAATACTACATGACTCCATTGTGTTCATCATAAGACTGATTCTGGTTTCGTTTTTAGAAATGAATCAATAAAATAGGTCATACTAACAGACCAAAAGAAAAAAATCCAAATGACTATCCTAACACATACAGGAAAAACATTTGATAAGGTTAATACCCATGATAAAATCTCTCAGAAAATTTGGGAAAAGTGTTCTTAAAACTTGGTACTTTTCTAATTGATAAAGGACAAATATGAAAAACCTATATCTAACATCATATTTAATAGTGAAAGATGCCAGACATGATGGCTCTCCTGTAATTCCAGCACTTTGAGAGAAGTGAGGAAGGAGGAGAGAACTGAGGAAGGAGGATTGCTTGAGGCCAGGAGTTTGAGACCAGCCAGCCAATATAGCGAAACCCTGTCTCTACAAAAAAACTTAAAAAAACCGTTAGCGTGCACCTGTAGTCTTATTTACTCAGAAGGCTGAGGCAGGAGGACTCCTTGAGTCCAGAAGTTTGAAATTGTGGTGAGCTATGATCATGCCAGCCTGGGTGACAGAGTGAGACTCTGTCTCTTAAAAACAAAACAAAACAAAACAAAACAAACAAACAAATAAAAACAAGTGAAAGACCAAATGCTTTCCCATGAAAAGAAAGAATGAGGGAAGAATATCTGTTCTCTATTCAACATTATACTGGAGATCTTAGTGTGATAAGGCAAGAAAATAGAAATAAAAGGCATATAGATTAGAAAAGAAGTAAACCTGTCTTTATCCACAGATGACATCATTGTCTATAGAGAAAATTCTCAAGAGTCAACGAAGAGCATAAATACTTTGAGATAAATCAAAATATATGTAAGCCTGCATGATGCTAAGTATAAAAGATTGTAGAAAAAAAATTAAAGAGCTAAACAAATGGAGAAATATACCATGTTCATGGATTGGAAGACTCAATATTGCTGAGAACTTAATTCTCTGAATTTTATCTGTATATTGTACAGTATCAACAAAAATCCCAGCAGACATTTTTTATGGAAATTAACAAGCTGATTCTAATATTTATAAGGAAATGTGAAGAACTTAAAATAGACAAAAATTTTCAATAAGAACAAAATTAGAGGGCTCAGAGTATCTTATTTCAAGGTTTACAATAGAGCTGCAGTAATACAGTGTAACTATCCTAAGGACAGAAATACTAATCTGCAACAAGGATTCCATTAAAAACAAAAATACATACAGATCAATGAAACAGAATGGAGTCTAGAAATAGACTCACATATATATAATCAATCATATTCAAACAAAATTTAATGGGGTGGGAAAGGACAATCTTTTCAATAAATAGTGACAGAACAAGCCGAAACAATTGCAGAAAAAAATAAATCCTGATCTTATTTCACACTACAGTATACCCAAAAATTAATCAGACATGAATTATACCTAAAAGTAAAAGCCAAAACTATGAAAATATTAGGGGAAAACAGTGGAGAAAATCTTTGCAAACTTGGATTAGGGGAAGATTTCTTAGGTAGGCCTAAGTTTATAAAAAACATAAAACTATAAAAGGTAAGACTGATGGATGGGCACGGTGGCTCAAAATAAAGGTAAGATCGATAAACCTGATTTCATTGAAAGAAAAACTTCTGTTTTTCAAAAGACACAATCATGAAAACAAAAGAAGAAAAAAATTAAACAAAGGGAGTACATATTCAGGGCAACTTGAATCTATGCTTCTGAGTTGCAGTCCTCAAGTTTGGTCCAAAGTCTCTACTTATTAAAAAAGAAAAGAAAAAGAGAAGCCAAAGGCTGGGAATATAAATGAACGAATGAATGAATGAATGAATACTTATAGCCCTAATGTTAAAAAGCTCTCAAAACTAAAAAAGATAAGCTTATTTTTTAAATGGGCAAAAAACTTGAACAAACAATCCACAGAAAGTATCAGGGGTTGATACATTTTCCTATTCAGGCCAGAGAGCTAATAGAGGCTTTGCATGCCATATGATCTCATTACTCAACTCTGCTGTTTGGCATAAAAACCACATAGACCATACATAAATGAATGGGTGTTGCTGCGTCCTAATAAAACTATTTACAAATATAGGTGATGAGCCAGATTTGGCTTGGGGGTTGCAGTCTGTGAACTCCTGAAGAAGATAAAAGAATAGCCAAAAAGCCCATTAAAAAATACTCAACATGTTAGTCATCAGGAAATACAAATGAAAATCTCAATTAGATACCAGTATATACTCATTAGAATGGCAAAAATTTAAAAGAGTGACCATACCAAGGGCTGGTGAAGCATAAACACCTTCAATTTTAAGAAGAGCTGTGGTTCACAATGGTTCCAGAGACCCTGCTTATAGCCAGCAAAAATGGTCTTTGACAACGGCCTTCTAGATATATTTGCCTTTAAGAGTCCTGTTCCTGGCAGGCCTCCACAGGCTCCAAGATAGTGGAACAAGAGAGGAAACAAATCTTTAATTATAGCTTCTATTTCTTCACTGTAACCACTACTTATTTCTGTACTCCTCAGTCATTCAAAATTTGACAAAAGTCTCCACTGCTCTATTAAAAACAATTCTTCAACAAATCCAATGACTGCAAATAAAAAATACACAAATATTACTGTATGAATTGACGTTTAAATATGAACAAAAAAATGGTGCAGGCATTCTGGAAAATAGTCTGGCAGTTCCTTAAAAAGTTAAAAATAGAGTTACCACATGGCCCAGCAATTCCACTTGTAGGCATATACCCAAGAGAATGGAAAGCATATGTTCACAAAAGAACTTATATATGAATGCTAATAGCAACATTATTAATAATAGTCAAAAAGTCAAAACAATCCAAATGTCTATCAACTTTAGAATGGGGATATATCCATATCGTTAAGTATTATTCATCCACAAAAAGGAATGCACTTCTGATATATGCTATAACATGGATGAAACTTAGAAACATTACGTTAAATGAAAAAAGCCAATTGCAAAAGGCCACATATATTATTCCATCTGTATAAAATGTCCAGAACAGGCGAATACACAGAGACAGAAAGTAGGTTAGTAGTTGTCCAGGGCAGGGGCAGAGAGAAACAAGGAATGGCTGTATTGGGTACAGTGTGTTTCTTTTTGGGGTGAAAAAATGTTCTAGATTTAATAGTAGTGATGAGTGTAAAAACCACTGAATTGTACACTTTAAAAGGGTGAATTGGCTGGGTGTGGTGGCTCACAGCTGTTAATTCCAGCACTTTGGGAGGTTGACATGGGCAGATTGCTGGAGCTCAGGAGTTCCAGACCAGCCTGGACAATGAGGCAAAACTCTGTCTCTACAAAAAATACAAAAACTGGCCAGGTGCGGTGGGTCACGCCTGAAATCCCAGCACTTTGGGAGGACGAGGTGGGCAGATCACGAGGTCAGGAGATCGAGACCATCCTGACCAACATAGCGAAACCGTCTCTACCAAAATACAAAAAATTAGCTGGGCGTGGTGGCGCACGCCTGTAGTCCCAGTTACTTAGGAGGCTGAGGCAGGGGAATCACTTGAACCCAGGAAGTGAAGGTTGCAATGAGCTGAGATCGTGCCACTGCACTCCAGCCTGGTGACCGAGCAAGACTCTGTCTCAAAAAACAAACAAATAAACAAACAAAAAAACAACAAAAGCTTAGCTGGGGGTAGTGGTGTGTGCCTGTAGTCCCCACTACTAGGGAGGCTGAGGTAGGAGGATTGCTGGAGCCCAGGAGGTTGAGGCTGAGGCAGTTGAGATTGCATCACTGTAGTCCAGCCTGGGCACACAGTAAGACCCTATCTCAAAAAAAAAAAAAAAAAAAAAGGTGAATTTTATGGTATGTGGATTATATCTTGATTTTTTAAAAAAAACTAGGTGCTGTGGAGCACACCTGCAGTCCCAGCTACTCAGGAGGCCGAGGCAGGAGAACCGCTTAAGCCCAAAAGCTTGAATCTAGCCTGGGAAACGTAGTGAGATCCCTTCTCTTAAAAGGAAGAAAGAAAAAGAAAAACATAAAACCTTACCTTGTGGCCGGGCACAGTGGCTCATGCCTGTAATTCCAGCACTTTGGAAGGCCAAGACAGGCAGATCACTTGAAGTCAAGAGTTCGAGACCAGCCTGGCCAACAGGGTGAAAACTCGTCTCTACCAAAAAATACAAAAATTAGCTGGGCATGGTGGTGTGCGCCTGTAGTCCCAGCTACTCGGGAGGCTGTGGTGGGAGACTTGCTTGAATCCAGAAGGCGGAAGTTGCAGTGAACAGAGACAGTGCCAGTGCACTACAGCTTGGGTGACAGGACAAGACTGTCTCAAAAAAACCCCATAGAAAACCCACCTTACCCTAGAACCCTGTACTCCTCCTGATTTCATTTTTCCTTGTTTTTTCCCTAGTCATTGATCATATGCACTTATGTAAATTTGAATTTTCCTTTGTCACCAATCCAAAATCATTTTTCCAGCTGCTACACAATCATAACTATATAATTTTATCTTCTATGGATATAAAAGATTCCACAAACAGACTATAATTTTAATATTGTTGAATAAATTGTTTTCATTTTCCCAATATTAAAAATGTATTTCCATTATTAGACTGAAGCATATAGCTTCCTTCTCTTTTCATAATACTTACTTAAGGTAAATTCCCAGGGGTGGAATAATGAGGTAAACGATATACAGTAATTCATGTGGCTTTTGAAACATAATGCCAAACTGTCTGGCAGTGCTGATGCAAATTTATATCATCAACAGAAAAGCATGACTAAACCAGACTCACTTCACCACTAAGTCATCAATATAAAGTGTCACTATTTTAACATTTAATATATTATAAATGAGAATAGGATAAAAACAATAAATGTTAAGTTTTTTTCAGTTAGATGGATCTATTTCTGGAATCTGTTCCACTGACAAAATTATATGCTTATGATTTTATAATATTAACAAATTCTTACATTTGGTAGTGTTAGATGTTCTTTCCTTATCCTTTTTGGTCTATTTTCTTATTTAGTATTTAATTTTCTCTATACATTTTAGAATACAATTGACAAGGTATAATCCCCCTGGGATTTCTAAGGGGTTTGAATATTCAGAATTTTCTAGAAAGTGCTCCCAGTGAGTCCCCCACAGAAGAGGGACCATTCTATGTTCTTTCCTAGTATCTCATGCATATCTATTCTATCACACAGTATGTATTACACAAGGTTCTGGAAAATTAAATGAAAGGGCCATCTCTTATCTCTTTATATCCTAAGTTAGTGGCACGTAACAGCGTATGAAGAAAACATTAAGTTGATCTCTTCAATAAATAGTGCTGGAAAACTGAATACCCACATGCAGGAGAATAAGACTAGACTCCTCTCATCATACACAAAAATAAGCTAAAAATGGACTAGACTTAAATGTAAGATCTAGGACTATAAAACGACTAGAAGAAAACATATGGGAAATGCTTCATGACATTGGTCCAGGCAAGGATTTTTTGGGTAAGACCTCAAAAGCACAAGCAACAAAGCAAAAATAGACAAATGGGAGTACATCAAACTAAAAAGCTCTACACAACAAAGGAAACAATCAACACAGCAAAGGGACAACCCACTGAGTGGGAGAAAATATTTGCAAACTTGGCATCTGACAAGAGTTAATATCCAGAATATATAAGAAACTCTAACAATTTAACAACAAAACATTTTTTCGATTAAATAATGAACAGAAAACTTGAATAGACATTTCTTAAAAGAAGATATACAAATGGTCAATAGGCATATGAAAAAATGCTCAACAGGGCTGGGTGCGGTGGCTCACATCTATAATCCCAGCACTTTGGGAGGCCAAGGCAGGCGGATCACCTGACGTCAGGAGTTCGAGACCAGCCTGGCCAACATGGTGAAACCCTGTCTCTACTAAAAATACAAAACTAGCCGGGTGTGTTGGTGCATGCCTGTAATCCCAACTATTCAGGACCCTGAGGCAGGAGAATCACTTGAACCCGGAAGGTGGAGGGTGCAGTGAGCCGAGATGGCGCCATTGCACTCCAACCTGGGCAACAAGAGCAAAACTTCGTCTCAAAAAAAAAAAAAAAAGAAAGAAAAAAGAAAAAACGCTCAGCATCACTATGACTATGGAAAGGCAAATCAAAAGGACAATGAGATATCATCTCACTCCAGTTAGAATAGCTATTATCAAAAAAGACAAAAAGTAACAAATGATGGTGAGGATGTGGAGAAAGGGATACTCATGTATTGTTGGTGGGAATGTAAATTAGTACAATCATTATGGTCAACAGTATGAAGGTTCCTCACAAAAATTAAAAGTAGAACTACCAAATGATCCAGGAATCTCACTACTTGTTACATAGTCATGCACCAGGTAACAACATTTCCATCAATGACAGACCATATATACGACAGTGGTCCCATAAGATTATAATAAGGTTGAAAAATTCCTATCGCCTAGTGACTAGTGTTGTAATGTGGTAGTGCAATGCATTACTCTATGTCTGTGGTGATGCTGATGTAAACAAACCTGCACTGCCAGTATAGCACATACAATTATGTATGATACGTAATACTTGATAATGATAATAAACAACTATGTTACTGGTTTACAATGTACTATATTATACTTTTTCTTTTTATTTTAGAGTGTAGTCCTTCTACTTATTAAAACAGAGTTAACTGTACAACAGCCTCGGGCAGGTCCTCAGGAGGTATTCCAGAAGAAGGCACTGTTATCATAGGTGATGACAGCTCCATGTATGTGACTGACCCTAAGACTTTCCAGTGGAACAAGATGTGGAGGTGGAAGACAGTGATAGTGATGATCCTGACCCTGTGTAGGCTTGAGCTAATGTGTGTGTTTGTGTCTAAGTTTTTAACAAAAATGTTTAAAAAGTTAAAAGAAAGTGAAAATAGAAAAAAGCTTATAGAATAGGGATATAAAAAAATTTTTGCATACCTGTAAAATGTGTTTGTGTTTCAAGTGTTATTACAAAAGAGTCAAAAAGTTAAAAAAAATTAAAAGTTTATAAAGTAAAAAAAGTTAAAGTAAGCTAAGGTTAATTTATTATTAAAGAACAACATTGTTTTATATATTTAGTGTAGTCTTCTAAGTGTACAGCGTTTATAAAGTCTACAGTAGTACTTGGTAACGTCCTAGGCCTTCACATTCACTCACCACTCACTCACTGACTCACCCAGAGCAACTTCTAGTCCTGTAAGCGCTATCCATAACTGCTCTACATAGGTACATATCTTTTATCTTTTATACTGTTATTTTATCTTTTATACTGACATCTTTTAACTTTTATACTGTTATTTTTATGTACTTTTTCTACGTTTAGATATGCTTAGATACACGATTCTTACCATTGTGTTATAACTGCCATCATTGTGTTACAACAGTATTCAATATAGTAACATGCTATATAGGTTTGTACCCTAGGAGCAATAGGCTATACCCTAAGCCTAGGTGTATAGTAGGCTATACCATTTAGGCTTGTGTCAGTACACTGTGATGTTCGCACAAGGATGAAATTGCCTGAGGACACATTTCTCAAAATATATCCCCATCATTAGTAATGCATGACTGTATATTCAAAGGGAATAAAATCAGTATGTCAATAAGATACCTATACTCTGTTAATCACAGCACTATTCACAATAGCCAAGAAGTGGAATCAACCTAAGCATTCATCAACAAATCAATGGATTTAAAAAATGTATATATACACAATGGAATACTATTTACAATAAAAAAGAATGAAATCCTGCTATTTGTGACAACATGGATGAAACTGGAGGACATTATGTTAAATGAAGTGAGCCAGGCACAGAAGGACAAATATTATACTGCATGATCTCACTCATATAGAATCTAAAGAAAGTAGATCTCATACAACTAGAGCAGAATAGTGGTTAACAAAGATTAGGGAAGGTAGCAGGGAGGGAGGATGGGGAGAGGTTGGTCGATGGGTACTATGGTACAGTTAGAAGGAATAAATTCTGGTGTTCTATTGTACAGTTGGGTGAATACAGTTAACAATAATGAACTGTATATTTCCAAATAGCCAGAAGGGAGGACTGTGAATGTTCTCACCACAAAGAAAAATAATACATGTTTGAGATGATGGATATGCTAATTACCCTGATTTGATCCTTACACAATGTATACATGTATCTAAACCTCACACTGTACTCTAAAAATATGTGTATCATGTGTCAATTAGAAATAAAATTTACAAAGTAAGCTGAATCAATAAATGAATACATCAACGATACCACTTACATGAGTCAAACAAGCAATTATTGTTCAGTACTATATTATGAGCTATGGAAAAACAAAGAAAACAGAAAACAAAGGCTTGCCTCTCAGGGAATCTAGAAACTAAAAGGAAGAGGAATTAAAGAGAGCCTAGTAATAAACAATTTTTGGAAACTATGTAGAATTATAACTGTACAATGATTATATAATTAATGCTTTTATGAATGTAAAAAAGAGTACAAGAAGAATGAATGCAGTAGGAGATGTGAAGGACTCTCGGAACTTGAGATGGCCCTAAAGCACTAAGAGGATTTGGGTAAGTGGGAAACAAAAGTAGGTATACTGGGTAAAAACATGGGCAAAGGCACGAGGTGGAAATTAGCATGATATACAGGAGCCATGGACCTATCCATTCTACAAACAGACTCAACTATTTCTGCCCAAAAAGTTTATTCTATGCAGCAAATAATTAAAATAAATTTGTACCTGGAGTTCTCCAAGTTTCTTAGATGTTGATGAAACAATAGTAAAAAATCCATTGATTTGATGGGTTGGAGAAAGTTGAGCTAGTCCATTGATCTGAACTCTACCAATTGGAAGATGGTCAAGTTTGGTGATTACTTCCAGCACCAGCACAGCCATATCTAACCAGAAAGAATTACAACATGGATATTTTTCATTTACTTTTATTTTATTTTTTAAGAAGTGGGTAGAGGGGTATATGCGGAAAAGCTTTTTAACTTGAAAAAAATACTTTATGTTGGATAACACCATTGCAGTGGTGAAAGTGAGGGAAATTAGGTACTTTAATAAGTTGCTAATAGGATGGCTAACCACAAAGCAATTCAGTAATAACTCAAAAAAGTAAAAAAGCACATTCCTTTTTCCATGAAATTCTACTCTTTTTTTTTTTTTTCTTGAGACAGGGTCTCTCTGTCGCCCAGGCTGGAGTGCACTGGCACAATCATAGTTCACTGCAACCTTGAACTCCAGGACTCAAGTGATCCTCCCATCCTAGCCTCACAAGTAGCTGAGACTAGAGGCACACGCCACCACACTGGGGTAATTTTTTTTATTTTTGTAGAGACAAGGTCTCACTGTGTTGCCCAGGCTGGTCTCAAACTCCTGGCCTCAAGTGATCCTCTGACCTTGGCCTCCCAAAGTGCTGGGATTACAAGTATGAACCACCAAGGCTGGCCTACTCCTTAAACTTTATTTTACAAACTGTAAATTGATCTATGTACCAGAATATTTAATAAAGTGTTTTTTTAATAATGACAAAATGGTGAAAAATAAAGTAATAAAAAGAATATAAGTAGCTCTATCTATACTGATATGGAACAACATCCAAGATGAATTGCTAAGTAGAAAAAAAAAGGGCTGACTGTATATATATATATATATATATATATATAATCTGTGTAAATAAAAGGAATTATGCAAAGAGCTTTTATTAGTATAGAATATATTTTATAAGTAAATATATTCTTGTGTAAAGATACACAAGAGACTGGTAACCTTTCATACCTTTTAAATGTTTTACCATGTACATGTATTTCCTAATAAAAAAAGTGATACAACTGATAGAAAATACAACTGATTTAAAAACTACAACAGAGATAACAAAACTATCTGGAAAAAAGTAATTTAACTAAAAAATTATTTTAATTTCAAATAATCACTTATCATACCATTCTGGGGGTAGAGGAGTATGAACCCAATATCAAAAGAACAATAAAGATTCACAGAAGAACGACAAATACCACACACTGAGGAAAAAATAAATAATCAACTGAACAAAAATATTTAGCATAGCAAGTATTTGTTGTTTTTTTTTTTTTTTGAGACAGAGTCTCGCTCTGTCGCCCAGGCTGGAGTGCAGTGGCGCAATCTTGGCTCACTGCAAGCTCAGCCTCCCGGGTTCACGCCATTCTCCTGCCTCAGCCTCTCCGAATAGCTGGGAATACAGGCGCCCGCCACCACGCCCGGCTAATTTTTTTGTATTTTTAGTAGAGATGGGGTTTCACCGTGGTCTCGATCTCTTGACCTCGTGATCCGCCCGCCTCGGCCTCCCAAAGTGCTGGGATTACAAGCGTGAGCCACCGCGCCCGGCTAGCATAGCAAGTATTTGGTAAGAAAAATACCCTTAAAAAAGTATTGTTAAATGTATTCGCCAAGAACTCTGGCTTTGGTTTTGACACACAGAGCAACAAATCTCAGTTCATTCTCACCATTTCTAGTTTTGAACTGACAAAGGATTGCCCTTGCATAGCTGCAGAGGTTGGTCCCTGCCTCCCAGGAGTATCTAATTGCATACTCTTGGGTTATATCTGGAGCACTGAGCTATTGAGAGCACTTGAAACCAAGAGAAATGAAAATAAACTTCTCAACTATACTCTGGTCACTTAGACTAATACCTTCATGCCCAGAGGAGAAGAAATACAATGTATACATATGGAATCTCAGATCATTTCAGAACAGTTTAACTTCTGAGTATTTTCTTAACCAAAGTTGAGAAAATGGTTCGTTTTCACCATTTGTTCAATACTGTAGTGAAAAGCATGTAGGAATTATTATTAGAAGACCCGTGATTGTGTTCTGACTGCGATATTCACAAGCTATTTCTGTATAAGCCATGGTTGTCTGTAAAGTAGGCTCATAATATTCACATCACTGCTGTGTGAGGAACTGGGGTTGCTGCAAGCAGAACACTAGTACAGTGTCTTCCTACATGGTAGTTGCTGAATGGTTGGTAAATGACTTTAGGCAAATGACTTGACATATCACAGTCCCTGTGTAACAATTTGATATGGTTTGGCTGTGTCCCCACCCAAATATCATCTTGAATTGTAATTTCCATAATCCCCACGTGTCATGGGAGGGACCAGGGGGAGATAACTGAATCACAAGTGCGGTTCTCCCTATCCTGTTCTCATGATAGTGAGTTAGCTCTCACGAGATCTGATGGTTTTATAAGGGGCTTCCCGCTTTGCTGAGCACTCATTTTTCTCTCTCCCACTGCCATGTGAAGGACGTGTTTGCTTCCCCTTCTGCCATGATTGTAAGTTTCCTGAGGCCTCCCCAGCCATGTGGAACCGTGAGTCAATTAAACATCTTTTCTTTATAAATTACCCAGTTTCAGGTATGTCTCTATAGCAGCATGAGAATGGACTAATACACTACTCATGGGGGTTATCTGAAAGTCATATGGGCAAATAGATATAAAAGTGCTTTGTAGACTATAAAATGATGTACACATGAAGAATAAGGGAAATGGACTAACATTTGTTCATTGGCTATTTACTAACAGCCAGGGTCTTCCACGTCTCATTAATTCTCTTAACAACTCTATGATACAGGTGTTTCTGTCTTAATTTGGGGATAAAAGAGGCACCGCAAAGTCATGTATGTTCCTAGGTTCACTCAGCTTTAAATTGACAGAACTGGGCTAAAACTCAGTTCTATCCAATTATAAGTCCACTACACTTAATTATAAGTCCACTACACTATTCATCACTTCTAGGACAAAAAACTTAATTCTTAGTAGACGTCTGACCTTTATACTTCACTTGTTGTGGGATTAGAATCCCTATTGACCAGCACTATTCCTACTCCCATTTGTCTTTCACATTCCTACTAACTGAATCCTATCTGATCAAAGAGAGGTAAAAATCACATAGTGTAGCCATAATTTTCTCGGTTTCTACTCTAGTCATTCCATGCTCCAAACATTTTCATGGCTGCTATTTTCTGCAACAGAACAAAAGGTAAAGGAAGAAAGATGTAAGAGTATGAGGCATATCTCAGAATCCTATAATCCTTCTATTTCCTAAGGCAGTATAATACAATAGAAGTATTAATAATTTCGGAGTCAAGTGCCTCCCTGAGTTTAGGGTTGGTGCCAGGGTAACCTTGGGTTAGTCACTTTTAACTCTTTGAACCTCAAATTCGTCACTCAGAAAATCAGGATAATACCCATTGCAAATGTACAGGGCCTCAGAGCATGCTTTCTAGTGCTCTGCAGAGGCTTCATCTTATTTCTCCTACTGTATTTTCACTTTCTGTAAACAAAAAGTTATGAAGATTCAAAATGTAAAGATTTTCTCATTAGTTAAACAGAAATCTGTACTTCACATGTTTTTGCAATTGCCTTAACTTCTGTTTAGAATAAGGTAAAATAGATATGAAGACAGTTGCCAGGCGTGGTGGCTCACCTGTAATCCCAGCACTTTGGGAGGCCAAGGCAGGACGATTGCTTGGGTACAGAAGTTTCACACCAGCTTGGGCAACAACAGTGATACCTCATCTCCACAAAAAATACAAAAATTAGCTGAGTGTCGTGGCATGTGCTTATATTCCCAGCTACTCAGGAGGCTGAGGTGGGAAGATTGCTTGAACCCAGGAGGTTGAGGCTACAGTGAACTGTGTTTGCATCGCTGCACTCCAGCCCGGCTGACTAAGAGAGACCTTTTCTCAAAAATAAAATAAAATAGATATGAAGAAATAAATAAAATGATTTTAAACATCAAATAAGATGATAGACTTGAAAGTATTTCAAAAACTGTAAAATATGATACATTTCCTCTTCTTTTTTTATATGTTATTTTTATCTGAGGAACTCATATAATTGTTCTTACTACCTCCCTCCAGCCTAGAAAAAAAGAGCAACCCCATCTCATTTCAAATGTTAATTCTGGCACAGCCTATATATTTTACTCATTTGTAAATCTCTTCATACAATAGTGACTTCTCCTTTTTTGACTGATACAGTATCCTAATTACAAGGTTATTTTGTACTTGTCTTAATATCTTAAGTGTAATAAAAACGGCTTGAGAAAAAAATATGGTTCATGCTAATATGTGATAACATATTCATTAGTTTACGTTTTGCATTTTGTATTAAGTGAAATATATACACAAAAGAGTAAATAAAAGAATAATAACGCGAACACCTACCACACAGTTTAAGAAACAGCATACTTTTTCCAAGTTTTTGGTTAGAGCACACACTTTTGTGAACTAATATTTGATGTCTTATCTCTTCATTTTCTGTCGTTTTCTTTCTTTTTTAGAAACAAGGTCTCACTCTGTCACCCAGGCTGGAGTACAGCAGCATGAACATGGCTCACTGCAGCCTTGACTTCCTGGGCTCAAGTGATTTCTCTCACCTCAGCCTCTCAAGTAGCTGGGACTACAGGTGTGCACCACCATGCCCAGCTAATTAAAAAAATTTTTTTTTTGTAGAAACAAGGTCTTGCAATGCATGTGGAATCTAATTTTTTTGTAGAAACAGAGTTTTGCCCAGGCTGGTCTTGAACTCTTGGCCTCAAGTGATCTTCCTGCCTCAGCTGCCCAAAGTGTTGGGATTACAGGCGTGAGCCACCACATTCAGCCTCTTATCGCTTCATTTTCTAAAAAACATGTCATGTCAGCTGGGCATGGTGGCTCACACCTGTAATCCCAGCACTTTGGGAGGCTGAGGCGAGCAGATCACGAGGTCCAGGAGATTGAGACCATGCTGGCTAACACGGTGAAACCCCATCTCTACTAAAAATACAAAAAATTAGCCGGGTGTGGTGGCAGGCACCTGTAGCCCCAGCTACTCAGGAGGCTGAGGCAGGAGAATGGCGTGAACCTGGGAGGTGGGAGGCGGAGCTTGCAGTGAGCCAAGAATGCGCCACTGCACTCCAGACTGGGCAACAGAGTGAGACTCTGTCTTAAAAAAAAAAAAAAAAACCATGTCATGTCTACAGTTGGACTGTCACTTATAAGGTTCACCTCATGTGTCTCCTGTTGAAATTCTACCTTTTCGATGGCCTTCTTTCTTAACTAGAATTATGAAATTTGGGTGCTGGCACATTTGATGTTTTAACTCTTTCAATTTACTGGTGGGAAAATTAAGGCCCAGGAAGATGAAATGGCTTGCTCAAAGTCAAATAGCAAGAGCATGGAGTAGAAGCAGGGTTCTGGCTTCTTAATAACATAAGATTAGCCCTTATTAACTTCCTGGAATATTCATATGATATTACTATATGTATCAAGTAATCAGACATTTAATTATATACTGTCTGGCATTGCTCACTACTGTTTCATGTATGTCAGTTTTGTTTTCAACTAATCTTTAAGTTCTTTTTGGGCAGGGAATACATCTTAAATCTCTGTACACACTGCCTGAGTCTTAATATTTTTATAAGACTTGTACCTACAACGTGTCAGCTACCAGACTGATCACTTTACAAACATTTTTTTCATTTAGTATTCACAATAATTCCTGACAGATAAGTGCTATTTTTCCCAATTACCTAATAGGAAACTGGGGCCCTGAGATGCTAAGAAACCTCTCAATATCACCTAACAATCTAGTCCTGAAGCCAGAGTTCAAACTCTAGATAGTCTAGACTTCAACCCGTTCAACCAGGTTGCTTCTTTGTGTAAATACCTAGAAAATGGAAGGGCAACTATATGATCCCATTTTACAGATGGGGAAACAGGAATCAGAAATGGGAAGAGACTTTCCCAAAATCATGTAGTTGGTAACACCAATGTAAATGTTCGGATGCCAAGTCCAATGCACCAGTATATCATAAGATGTTCAGATAAATGTCTGACCTGTTGATTACCATGTTAATAAATACCTTCTCTCTTATTGAATTTCTATTCACTCCTCATTTGTTATATTATATAAAAATACTATCTGAGGATTTAATTTTTATGTTTACAGTACCAAGATTATTTATGAGTATCTTTTAATCGCACTTACTGCTTTTAACCTACTATTAATATCTAAACTTTTTTGTGAAGTTAGAGTTCGGTATCATTCTGATTAATTTTTTGGATTTTTTTGTAAACCCCACGGTGCCTAAAACAATGTCTAGCATGTGCTAAATATATTTTTTGAATGACTGAATTACAGCATTTGTTCTTTACATGTTGATGTTTCAGAAATTTTTTCTTGAGAGAATGTAAGTTACTCAAGGACAAGTTAATCTTTAACTCACCCCCGGCTCTCCAATATTCTGAGCCCAACCACGTTTACATGATAAATGCTTGAATTTTATTGACTTAAACTGAATTGACTTGATAAATAACCCCATCATCCAAAATGTATTTATGTGAAAGCTTGACCTGAATAAAGAAATAACATAGTACACTCAGAATACTTTCCTTGTACAAAAATGAAGACATCTTGGCTTCTGGTTCCCTACAGGGGGATGCTTTCCATCTCTGAACATCTGTAATACTAACTCACTAAACTACTCATTTGGCATTTAGTATGTATTATCTTGTACTATCGGTAAATTTTACATTTATATCCTCTTTCCTTGAGTATAATGTAAACCTCAGAGTTGAGACTACAATTATTACCTAAAAAAACATGGTGTAGTGAAAAGAGCATGAGTTTTGGTGACAGGCAGAAGTGGGTTCAAATCCCAATTCAGCCATTTATCAACTTTGTGACCTTAGAAAGTATTCATTTCATCTCTCCAAACTTGTTTCATTGTCTATAAAACAGAGAAAATACCTATCTTTCAGGGTTATTGTAAGGATTAGAAGTAATACACTTCAAAACTGCTGGCACACAGTAACACTCAATAAATTTACAAAGAAAAATCTCTACTATAAAAACTCTGACTCTTCAATAATTAAGAATGCCCATATATGCTAGGTACACAACAACACTTACTGCTGACAATATAACCACATGCTTTGTATTACGTCTGCAGGTGCAATGATAAAACAATAACATACCTGTTAGATAAGAGGTAAACTGTTTTGGACCACAACGAATAGCATAACGTGTAGTTGTTCTCACAGCTTTTGGTTCAGTCTGCAATGCATCCCTGGGACAAAAGAGGGTTCCATCTGATGTTTCTCCCCACCATCTCACTCGGACAAGTACACAAGTGGGAGGCTTTGCAATCTTCCATATGACTCTATTAACAGTAAGTTTTAGAAAGCAGCGTAGCTGGCCTTCAACCAGAGGTGGCAGGCTTGTAGATGGAGAAATGTCACTCAAACCTGTAGAGGAATCCAAGAAAACTGAGTCAAAATTTAGACTAAATATTTGAATGAAAACAAACAGAACACTTTAGTCTTAAGTTCAGCAATTTATCACCATTTAGAAAGAAGGTTTATTCTACCCATTATTCTAATACATGAGAAGTAACTATCAAATCAGACCACCGAATAATCTATCTGGTCATGTAAGCCACTCTGATAACTAATTAGTATTTAAGGTTTGATTTGATTTACTCTAAGTTAAGAACATACCAACAAAGACACACTAATATAAACTTTTCTTTGAGTTACTATTTGAAAAATATAAATATCAGAAGTAGTTGAAATTTTTCTAAGTATGGTTGAAATTTTTCTAAGTACAGTTGTTTTAATTATTGCAACATCTATGGTTTTTAAGATATGTAATCTTTATCTAACTCTCTTTTAAAAAAAATCACTAACGATAAAACAGCAACAACTCCCTTCACTCACAAATGATTTAGACTATATAATACAACTCAGCATTTCAATGAAGAACGTCTTAAATTGTCTGTAACTTTTCTTTCCTGCCAAGATCACACAGTCAGTGAGGACACAGACTATCTAATCTTCAGATTCTGCCACTATTTTTAACACAGTGCTGGGTTCATATATTTATTGGCTTTAGTATTTATTGGATTTCATAAAGACATTAAAGTGTAAACAAAGCAATTGTTTACACTTAATCATTAATCACAATTAATCATGACTTTCTAAAAAATTTTCCTTTAATGACCCTGATTGTCTTTTATTCATAGTACCTTTTCATGAAAACTTAGAGGAGATTTAAGAAACCATTCCTATATTTTGCTTACCTTTTTTTCCTTTGACTTTTCTTTGAGGAGTGGTTATGCCTCAAAGAAGAAAATATATGGAATGTATCAGATCAGGACTAATTATTTGGACTTCTAATGCAAACACCCCTTCTGCCCTTCATAGTGGAGAAAAGACCCACCATATTCCTTATGGATAGTTTCAACATAAAAATTATACACAGTTGTGTATACATTTCTACATATGGTATAGCAAAAAGTATATTCTGTTCTATACTACGTTATATTATTTCTACTTTGACTTTCCGCTTATCAACCAAACATGCTTAACTGTTTTGACACAGGGAGCACTAGTATGCTTCAGTCTCAGATCCTCCTATCTTTCCTGGCAGGAAAGTCAGTATCTCAAAACTGCCTTAGTAATCTTTAAACATCTTGGATAAGAGTAATTCCCAGATTGTAGCTTCAGTCCTCAACCCAATGGCCTAATGTCCTATCACTGTTCCCAATACTTCTTTTCTCACTAAACTGCCTACAATGCAAAAAGGCAGAGTCACCCACTGTCCTTTTTCCCTTCGAGGCAGTCTTGTAGAGATTCAATGTCAAGTTTCCTGATCTGCCCTGGGTTTCTAGGTTGACTGTTCTCACTGCAGCTAACATCCCCTACTCGGTGAGCTTGTGTCTCCTTGAGCTGCTAACCTGATGAGGACTCTCTGCTGCACACTCTTTCACGACCTCAGGTCCTTCAGGAGATCCTCATGCCCTTACCCCCACTCCAATCCTATCACACCTGCCATTCCCCACTCTTCCTGGCTCTATACTCTACAATTATTTTTCCCAACTCCTGCTCATAGCCAGCCCTTCATGCTTCATTCATTCAACTAACATTTACCGAGTCCTGCTTTGTACTAATCCTTGGTCATTCAGTAATGTATAAAACGTGATTCTTGCCCACAATCACACAAGAAATGATACAATCCCTTTGCCAATTTATGTTTCTTCCTGTCCCTGTGCACCTCTAAAGCTACACACACACATACATTTCACTTCGTTATCAAAACCAATCCTATCATTGTTTGTTCTTCTCCTTTCCAGTCATCCTACCGGTAACCTTCATCTCATTAATCGCCACTCTGTGGCCCCTACCCCAGCCCCTAATTCCTTTCCATTCTCTGGAGGGCCAATTGCCCTTCCTCTTAACCTTCTGGTTCCCTGGCTATTTCCCTTCTTACGTCCCTTTTCTTGTTTATCCAGCGGGGGTGCGGGTCTCCCTAAAATTCCTTACACCCTGCTTTCCTATTACGCTTTCCTCAATCTTTGATCGCTCAGGTTACCTCTTTTTTTGCGCCCACGGCTGCCCCCAGACCCTTGGCCTTTTCGTTGTTTCATGATGAGCCCGAGCTCTTCTTCACCAGCTCAACTCCGTCTCCAGCACCTAAGCAGTATCCTCCCGCCATCCCTCCCCACGGCGCTTGCGTTCCCGGGCAACCGGCGCCGCTGGGCAGCCTGGGAGGCAGGAAAAAGCGACTCTTCCTCTAACAGTCTCCGGAAAACGGTGCGAAGAGAAGGCGCCAAGACGCCTTCCCTCCAATAGACTACAATACCCAGGACGCTTTGCTACAATACCTCTGCGGGGTTGGCTGGGGGCGCCTCCAGCTGCGCAAGCGCATAGGGATACGCCCTTTGAGGACTCCATTGCCCAGGGTGCATTGCCCCGAAGAGCGCTCCTCTTTCCGGTGAAAGTCGTCGAGTTCCCAGCCGGGAGTCTGCGGAGTTCGCATACTCTGTTACCCAGCTTCCTTTGTGTGAGGGCTGTTGCGCACTTCCGGTGGAAGCTCTGAAGCGAGTGGGTGGAGTTTACGGAGCCGGTGGGCGGTAGGCGGTGCTACCGGTAGCTGGGTGCTGTCCAAAGGCGACAGGGCATCGTTAGGGGAGTGAGTCGTGACCGGTTGGGCCACACTCAACGTGGGACGAAGCTTCGCCTACTGTTTGACTACGTGCGTGCAGCCTCCCCTTGATGTCGGCCCTCGAAAAGAGCATGCACCTCGGCCGCCTTCCCTCTCGCCCACCTCTACCCGGCAGCGGGGGCAGTCAGAGCGGAGCCAAGATGCGAATGGGGTACGTGACCCATACCCCTTCTCCCTATGGGCCAGGCCCAAGCCATTGGAGAATGGTATCTCTGGGCGTTCAGAGAGGCACGGGAAAGGAGTCTACCGATAGGAGAAAATGTTGACGGCGTCCTGGAGATATTTAGATGGAGTAGAAGGCAGATTGGGGGACTAGGGGAGGCGCCAAGTCAATAGAAATTGGAGGAAAAATAACGTTGTTGAAGGGAGAGGGGAATGAGGCAAAGGTTGGGGAAGCTGAGAGACTAACATAAGGGATCTGAGAATCACCTCCACAATAAAGGAGGCTTAGAAAAGGGAGTAGAACGGTGACAAAGGTGGAGGAGAATCGGCCAGGGAAGGTGGAGGGAAGTGGGGAATGACTGAGAGAAAAGTTGAGGGGAATTGGGCCAACAACTAAGGAAAGGTTTGGGAGGAGTAGATATCACAGTTCTAATATCTACACTGTGAGAACTAGATACTAGAAAAGCTGAGGGGGGTAGAAAACACTTGAGACAGGGTTGGAGAAGGAAAGAAGAGAATTAGGAAGCAGACGATTCTAGAGAATTCCCAGAGGTGTAAAGACAGATTCAGCGAATGAGAGGTGAGATTAGGTCTCTTAAGGGAGAATGAGAAAGTTTGGGGAGTAGGCCTAAGGTAAGGTGGAGAACATAGCCACGAAGATTGTTAAGGGGAATAGGAATGTGCTGAGACGCTGGACAGGATAAGGGAGAGAGAAGAAGGAGAGGACTGAAGAATTTACAAAGTGACCATAGGCTCTAAAGATTGAGAGATGACTATAAATACGGTTTGGTGAATGGAAGTGCTGCAGTTGTAAAGTCTGGGAAGCTTAGAGGAAGATTCGGGCAATCCGTTTTTGCTGGGCTAGTAGATCTGAGGGAAGCGACGTACTGGCCTAAGACTTTGAATTAGTGAAGCATTGGGAGTTGGGGAAATCGTTTGCTGGAAAGGAAGGAGAGCCATGTAGAAGAGATAGGTTTTGGAATTTTTAGATCATTAAATGGCTTGTGCCAGGTTAGGGGATACTTGGGCCGAGGAGAAAGAATGAGGTGAGCATGGGAGAAGTAATTGCTGGAAAGCGGAGAGAATTGAATAGGCATTTGGTTTTGAGGGGATATTTGTAGTTTCAGACAGGATTCTGGGAATTAGTGACTGTAAAGAGAAAAGGAGTAGGAAAGATACTTAGGTATGAGGACTCAAGAGTATATTTGGGATTCTAGAGATGAATTGGTAGATATTCTTTGAAGAAGGACTACAGAAGGGAAACCTTAGGTTCTGAAGAAGTAATATATGTAAAAACCTATCAAAAAGGAGGCGAGAGTAGGAGATGCAGTACTGTGACAGTAAGTCCTAGGGATGAAAAGAAAGGAGAATCCTATAAAACAGTGGGGTAAAGGAATGGGAAAAATGGGTGGAAAAACCAGGGAAGGAAACTTAAGAATTGAGTGGAGACCTGCTATGATACGCAGTAGAAAAAATGAGAAAACTTTAGCAGGAGGAGATAGAGAGATGGATGCACAATAGAGGTAGAAGGCTACATAAAAGGTAAAGTGAAGATTGTTTTGGCTTTGGAAGACAGAAAAGTTGGACTATAACATGAATAAAGAGAATTTGGAAACTGACCCATAACATTATTTGTGAAATTAGCCTGGAGTTTAATATTAACGTAACATTAATTGTTGTTAAATATCTTAGTTGCTGCCTTTCTTAAACTAAAATTTGATTTTTCAGTATACCAGCACCCTTCTATACAAATACATAAGAAAATCAGATTTTTAATAATTATACATTCTTTAGATAAGCTTATTAGAGCTCAGCTTCTCATTTTGGCAAAACAATTTCTCTGAAGATTGAAGAACTGGGTGAAGATACTGAGAGAAAATAAAAGGAAAATCTGCTGATTAGAAGATTGTATAATTGTTAGTAATTTATCATTTTTATTTTTTATTACTTTTCGTTTTATTTTTTTTAGAGACAGAGTCTCACTCTGTTGCCCAGGCTAGAGTGCAGTGGCACAATCTCGGCTCACTGCAACTTCCACCTCCCAGGCTCAAGCGATTCTTGTGCCTCGGCCTCCCAAGTAGCTGGGATTACAGGCATGCACCACCACGCCCGGCTAATTTTTGTATTTTTAGTAGAGAGGGGATTTCATCATGTTGGCCAGGCTGGTCTTGAACTCCTGGCCTCAAGTGATCTGCCCCACTTGGCTTCCCAAAGTACTGGGATTATAGGAGTGAGCTACCGTGCCTGGACAACTTACCTTTTTAAATAGATGCTTTGGTCTTCTTGGTTTAGGTTAACTGCTTATCCTGGAAAAGAGAGTTCTTTAGAAAGGCCTTTCTTTATGATAATATTGTGAAGAGAAGAGCATATATTGGTGAATATTTGTGTGTTCCTCAAATGGCTTATTTTCCCGTATTTTTCTTTTCTACTTTATTGGTACATAAGCAGGCTTCATCTAAGTCTCATGGTAGTAATAATACAGATTCTTTTTCTCCTTAGAATCATAAAGCTGAGAGAAAGCATAGACATGATCTCATTTCACCACTTCATCATGTAGTTGAGGAACCCAATATTCAGAGAGTTCTGTATTCTATAAGGGAATGTATTAATAAATGAGGGAACTGAGACTCAGATATTCCTAAGGCACCCTAAAAGCTTAGCGGTAGGGCCGTTAAGGACTAGGACTTGAGTCTCTTGACTGTGAGACCCATTGTGTATTTTGGAGTCATAATTGTCATCTGGGAATACTTAATTTGAGTTGTGTATCTTACTTATTTGCATATAATCTAGGATTCAGTCTTTTTCTTCAGTCGTAATTTATGAAGTCTCACACCAATTTCAAAGCATTCTTTATGTCTCCTTATGCTGACTTGCTTTTTTCTTAACTTCCATTCTTCCACTCTGTCTATCCGTTACTCATAAGTTAGTCCTGTTCCCTTGATAGTCTCTTGTGTGGCTTACTCTCTCAACTATTTTTCATGATCTCTTGCCTTCAATTTCACTAAACGTTATTTAGGCATGTTTTCATATTCAGGGTGCATATTCTGAGTTGGTGATTTTTCATGAGTTTCCATAATTCAGTTTTTCAGATTAGATTTAGTAATTCCAAAGTATTGTTGGATAATTTAATAGCAATTTTTAAAGTAAGTACTGTGTGCCAGACATTGTAATGGTAACTTTAGTTATTTAATGTGTCCACAGACCTACGGTGAATATTTTCCTGCATTGTGGGTAAAGACATTCAGACTCAGAGATTAAAAGTAACCCAACTAGTATGTAGCAGAACTAGGATTCAATCTAAGTTTAGTCTCTAGAATCCATTCACTTTTTAGTACGCTAATATTTTCTCTTGGGTAAGGCCTGAAATCCTGGTGTCACTCTTCCTTTTAATAGATGCCAATGGATGTTGCCAAAAACATAGTGGTTTTGAACTTCTTTATTAAAGCTTTTAGAGGTACTCTGACTAAAGTAGATTTGAGATCCCTATTTGCTTTGCATCCCTGGTGTGCTTGAGAGAAGTATCTTTTGAAAGTCATTGCTTTTGTATATACTATTACTATTAGGGGAACTATAAAATATTAAAGTCATTCATTATTCAACATGTTTTTGGTTTATCATTAGTTGTACTTTTCGGCCAGGTGTGGTGGCTCATGCCTGTAATCCCAGCACTTTGGGAGGCCAAGGCGGGTGGATCACCTGGGGTCGGGAGTTCAAGACCAGCCTGACCAACATAGAGAAACACTGTCTCTACTAAAAATACAGAATTAGCTGGCGTGGTGGCACATGCCTGTAATCCCAGCTACTTGGGAGGCTGAGGCAGGAGAATCACTTGAACCCGGGAGGTGGAGGTTGTGGTGAGCCAAGATCGCGCCATTGCACTCCAGCCAGGGCAACAAGAGCGAAACTCCATCTCAAAAAAAAAAAAAAAAAAAAAGGTCTACTTTTCTATTATTATCTCTTAAATTCCTTTTTTTTTTCTTTTGCAAGAGATAGGGTCTTGCTGTGTTGCCCAGGCTGAAGTACAGTGGCTTTTCACAGGCATAATCTTGGTGCATTACAGCCTCAAACTCCTGGGCTCAAGCAGTCTTCCCACTTCATCCTCTTGAGTAGGTAGGACTGAGGATGCATGCTAGCATGCCCAGCTCTGTAGTGATTTAACTGACATGTATATAGTAGTCCCTTTTTATATTCTATGAGGTAAACTAGGGCAGGAGTTAATATTTTCTTTTAATAAATGAGAAAACTGAAATGTTCATTGACTTGCCTAAGATCACAGAATCATTATGTGGCAGGAACAGCATTCAAACCCAGGACTTCGTATTTTTAGTCCATTGTTCTTTGTATAGCTTGCATTGAAGGGTTTGGTATTTGAAGTGACATAGATCTAAGTTTGAAGCCCAACTAGGTATTTACATTGGTTGAGTCATTTAACTTCTCATAGTCTATTTTCTTATCTCTAAAATGAGAATACTTCTGCTTACCTTAAGAGTACTGTGAGAATAAGATAATACATAAAAAGCACTTACAGTTCCTGACACATAAGCTCTTAAGGAATGATAGCTAGTAGATAATTATACATTGAGAACTGTGAAGAAGGTTCATAGTTTATGTGGAAGCTCTCCTTTCAGTTTCTTATGTTATCAGCTTTTTTGTCCCCACAAGCTGTATGTTTATTCATATCTGATTAGATAGTCTTTCATCCATCTTCTTAAATTTATTATGGATATCAGCCCTCTTAGGAAGGCTTTAATGAGCTATTCACACAGATGGGGAAATAAAGGGCAAAGTGAAGTGATTTGCTCAAGGTCACAGATTGAGTTATGAAAATAATCAAATCCCAGTATTTGTTTTTTTTTTATTTTTTCATTAGATTTCTAAAATATTAAGTTATAATTTGTATGCCATAGAATTCATTCTTTTAAATGTACAATTCAGTGATTTTTAGTATATTCACTCGGTTGTGCAATTACTGCCACTAATTGCAGAACATTTTCATCCTCCCATAAACTCCTTACTCATTAGCATCTTCCCTTCCTCCCAGCATGTATTGCTTCTGGATCTTGAGTCACAGAAAGGCTTTTCCTTTTTTCAGGTTATAAAGGAATCATTTATATTTTTTCCTAGTACCTGTATAGTGTCCTTTTTTTTTTTTTTTTTGAGACGGAGTCTTGCTCTGTCACCCAGGCCAGACGGAGTGCAGTGGCGTGATCTCGGCCCACTACAACCTCTGCTTCCCGGGTTCAGGTGATTCTCCTCCTTCAGCCTCCCAAGTAGCTGGGATTACAGGCATGCACCACCACATCCAGCTAATTTTTGTATTTTTAGTAGAGACGGGGTTTCATTATGTTGGCCAGACTGGTCTTGAACTCCTGGCCTCAGGTAATCCGCCCACCTCAGCCTCCCAAAGTGCTGGGATTACAGGCGTGAGCCACCGTGCCTGGCCATTTTTTTTTTTTTTAATCCATTTGAAGTTTATCTTGATACACAAAGTGAGGAAAAGAAGAAATTTTATTTTTATCCAAAGGCTATCTAGTTGTTTTCATCATTTATTAAATTTTTTAGTCCTTTACCCATTATGTAAATTTCACTACAATAAAGAAATAGTCCTGGCCAGGCTCAGTGGTCCATGCCTGTAATCCCAGCACTTTGGGAGGCCAAGGCGTGTGGACCACTTGAGCTTGGGAGTTGGAGACCAGCCTGGACAACATGGTGAAACCTCTTCTCTACAAAAATCACAAAAATTTAGCTGGGTGTGGTGGTGTGTGCCTGTAGTCCCAGCTACTCTGGAGGATCATTTGAGTCCGGGAAGCAAAGGTTGCAGTGAGCCAAGATCATGCCCCTGCATTCTAGCCTGGGACACAGAGTGAGACTTTGTCTCAAAAAAAAAAAAAAAAAAAAAAAAAAAGTCTTCTTTCTCACTGATTAAAATGACACCTTTGTCATATGCCAAATTTCTGTATAGATCTGGGTCTGTGGAGTTTCTTTTATGTGCCACTACTGTACTTTTAATTAGAGGCTTTATTAATATGTTTTGAAGGGTGGTAGAGGTTGTTTCCCCCTCATTCATTTTTAGGATTTTCGTGGTTCCTCTTGTTTTTTCTCACAAATAAACTTTCTAATCCCATAGACTAGTGCCAGAAAAGAATCCTGATGGTATTTTTATTGGGATTACATTAAATACAAATATTAATTTAGAATATACATTTTTATGATGTTGAATGTTCCTTGAAGAAATATAGTATCTTTCAATTTGTATGAATCCCTTTTGAAGGAAATATATTTCAGATTCCAAGTATTGACCTAAATTATATTCAATCTAATATTACTTAAATTCCATAGTACTCTTAAATAATTGTGAAACTCAATAGATTTACTATTTAAATACAATTAAATCTACAAAAATCCCCAATCTCACATTAGCAACATTATATTGATGTGAAACAATCTAATTTGCTGTTATCAGTTTACTGTAGTTTAAACTACAAGGACATTTATTATCGATAGGATGTTCCAGGGTTCATTCAGTTACTAAACAATTTCATTCAGGACCCAGGCTTTTTGCATCCTTTCTTTTGCCATCCTTAGAATGGTGGCTTTTCCTTCTCTTGCTTGTCACCTTATGATTGCAGGATGGCTGCTGCCACTCTACTTCTATCTTATCTTTACAAATAAAAAGAAATGGGGGCCAAAGTCCTTTCCTAGCTAAGCTTGTCTTTTAATTTTTTCCCAGAAATGCAAGCTCCCCAACAGATTTTTCCCTTAAGTCTTATTGTCCAGAACTGTTCACATACCCATCCTAAAACCAATCACTGGCTGTAGGGAATGCGATTAACTATGACTGGTTTAGACCGATTTTGATTCATTCCCTTGGACTGCAGGACAGACAACAAGAGATCTCTACTAGCTGCTTAAACAAAAGTATTACAGTTCTGTTAGGGAAGAGAGAGTGGGAACTGGGCAGGTAATGTCTGGAATGGAGAATAAACAGCATCTGGCCCAAATCCTGAGGTTAACAAGTAGAGAAGCCTAATTTCTGATTTCAACTTCCCTACTGTTTTCATTGCAGTGTAAGTATGGGAAGTAATAATCCCACCCCCAACTCCCCTGCCCCTTATTGCCAGATTTGAGCCCCTTGACATTCATTTCAGAACTTCTGAGTAAAAGTCCATTTTTCCATTGTTGCTTATTGCCAGCAAATCTGTTTCTTCTTAGTATCTCCAAAATTGGGTAATTTGCTCTTTTGTTTTATTTTAAACCTAATGAGCCTTCCTTGTTATGCTACTTGATGTCAGATTTCAGAAAACATCTCTAGTTGTTTGGGAAAGACTGTTTCCTTCACACTATGAAATAGTTTGTTTTTTTTAACAGAAGAAACTTTTAATTAATAATTCTATTAAGAGGGTGGCCACACTTAGATATTTCTTCAAATACAACATTGATTACAAGTTTCAGGTATATTCTACCAATATATTTTGAAGATTGAATAAGAGATTATATTGAAAATTCCAATCATTTCAAACCACACCAGAAGATGAAGTTGTTTACTTATCAGTCCTTTTCCTATATGCTTCTGTATGTGTTTTTGGCCATGGACTTTTTCCAGATTTAAGTAGACATCCTCTCTGTGCCACTAACAAGTTGTATGACTCTGGTCAGTTATTTTTCTCTTCCTGGGCCTCATTATCATGGAAAGAAAGAACACTTTGGCACCTGACATACTTGTTTAAATCCAAGCTCCCCAGCCTGGGCAACATAGCAAAAACTTGTCTCTACTAAAACAAAACAAAACAACCAGGCATGGTGGTGCACACCTGTTAGTCCCAGCTACTTGAGAGACTGAGATGGGAGAATCACTTGAGCCTGGGAGTTTGAGGTTGCAGTGTGCTGTGATCGTGCCACTGCACTCCAGCCTGGGAGACAGAATGAGACCCTATCTCTAAAAATAGTAATTATAAAATAAAAAGTCAAATCCAAGCTCCGGTGCTACCAAAAATGGCTCTGGGAAAGTTATTTAGTATTTCTGAGTCACCTTAAAATGAGAATACTTTAATGGTACTGTTCAAAATCGTGCTTGGTACGTAATGAACACCTAGTTGTTTCCTTTCATAAAGTAAGATTTGAGTTAGATGATCTCTAACAGCATGATTCATGATGTAGTTTTTAGAATCCTGAAGTCTGCTGCTTAATGGCATGCCTTGGAGTAAGGAACACTTCAGACCCACCACAACCCTCAGCCAGCCATCTGGTTGCTTTCTTTTCATTCTCTTCAAAGTAATGCTAATAAGGACATTTTAAAAACAGTGGTGCCTTGATTTAAATAGCTGGCTGCAATTAAACTTCAGTATTTAGCCTCCACTACCAGACTCCTAGACTTTGACAGAATTTGTGACAACAGTGATTAAGACTGCTACTGTGCCCATTCATGACTCATCAATAACTCTCAATAAACTTAAGCAGCCTAGATGTTGATGTATTATTCCTATTTAGATTTGAGACATTCATGTAAAAACATACAACTTACATTTCTTGTTTCTTGTTCTCTAGGCAAGGAAGGTTTTTCCTCCTTCCCTTTCTCCCCTTTCTCTCCTTTCTCCTGGCTTTCCTTAGGATTTGATCATATAATTTTGTTGGTTTTGGTCATTATCTCCTAGTAGGCATATCACATTGTAGACAAGCAAAGCATTCTCTATTCTCTTTAGTCCTCTGAATTGTAATTATTGGTCGACTGTGTATTCCTCAAAACTGTTGAGGTTCATAAGGGTAGGAATTGTGTCTGAATTTTGCCGGTGCCTAGAATGCTGTCTACTTTAGTGCTAACTGAATGAGAAACCCAAATCCTGGCCTATTTAACCCCATTCTATAAGAACAATGTTATTTCCCCACCAGTTCCCTTAAGATGGTATAACTAGGGCTATACTCCCTTTCTCCTAAAAGCGGTTATACTTCATAGAATAATAGAATCTCTATTTCAATACCAGCTTTTAGGTAAAATGTATTGTATTTACAATATGTTACTTTGAGATTTAAAATAATTATGTGGTTGAAACTCTTGTAATAGGTCTTGTAATAGGCTTGTAATAGGTCTCATGATATGTACAGATTCAGGCTTGTTACTTTTATTTTATCAAAATTTGACAATTTGTGTCTTCCTCTTTGATTCCCCAAACCTGAAAGCAAGTCCATTATTATAAGAGAGCAAATGTCAATTAGCAATTATTTTCACACTAGCCTTATTTTATAGTATTCAGTTTTTCTGCCCTTGCCCAATTTATCACTTATTCTCTAAGAGTGAAGACTATTTTCCAAGCACCTTCACCAAGTTTAGGGATCAGAGCAAGCGGTCCACCATTAAAGGCTAGTGTTAAAAGCGCTCCAAAGTCATGTCCTAAGCAGTGTTAATTTCCTAAGTGTTTCTTGCACTTAACAATTGCCAAATTTATTTTGTTGGCAATGCCTTCCATTTTCTTCACTTTTTCAACTCCTACCCATCCTTTAAAACTCATGAAGCACTTTCAGACTACATTAGCTCATTCATTTGCTCTGTCTTCTCTGAGCACCTATAACAATTTTGGCATCTCCACTCATCAGTTGTTTGCACTGGTATTGTACTTTTTCACTGTTACTGTGTCAAACTTATCGAAGATAATTTTATGCAGATTTTTGTGTGTTTCCTCAATAAAATTTAGAACTCCTGTAGTGCAAGGACCTTTGTTTCTTTGTGCTTTCTACTGTAACACAGTTAAATGTTTTTGTAAAATTTGATTTAATGGACATGTAGCACACATTCATTTAAAATAAAGTCCTGAAGCTTTTTCTGATCAGTCCAGCTTGCACTGATTTTTCTATTTTCTGTCCTTTGGTGGCACCTGTCATTTTACCAGGAATCAGCGAATGTTTTCTGTTAAAAGCCAGATAGTATTTCAGGCTTTGTGGGCTATGTTAGTCTCTGTTGCAGCTACACAGCTCTGCTGTTGTAGAGTGAAAGTAGCCACAGACAATATGTAACTGAATGTGTCTGTGTTCTAACAACACTTTATGGACACTGAAATTTGAATTTCACATAATTTTCACGTGTCATTAGTCTCTCTCCTCCCCCTGCCCTCCACCTTTTAAAAATGTAGAGATCATTCTCTGATCCTGGGCCATGCAAAAATAGGTGGTGGGCTGGATTTCCCATAGGCTGTAGTTTGCCAACCCAGTATCAATACTGTTAGTTCTGTACTTCTACTGTCTTGTAGTAGAAAGAAGGTAGGTTTTAAAATCAACAAACTAGGATTCTCTTCCTGGCTTTACTGTAACTTACCGCTTAACTGGTGCAAACTTGACTTTATTTTTTTTTAAATGTAGATAATAATGCTAGCCTCAGAATTTTTGAGGAGAAAATGAGATATGTGTAGAAATATTATTTAAATTGGAAAACTGTCTAATGGAAACTTACTGTATTTTCTCAATTCTAAGATACATTCCATTTTTACATTTAAAATGATAATGTCTTTTTTTTTTTTTTTTGAGACAGAGTTCTCACTCTGTCACCCAGGCTGGAGTGCAGTGGCATGATCTCGGTTCACTGCAACCTCCACCTCACAGGTCCAAGCAACCCTTCTGCCTCAGCCACCCGAGTAGCTGGGTTTACAGGTGTGTGCCACCACGCCCGGCTAATTTTTGTATTTTTAGTAGAGACAGGGTTTCACCATGTTGGTCAGGCTGGTCTCAAACTCCTGACCTCAAGGGATCTGCCCACCTTGGCCTCCTAAAGCACTGGGAGATAGTGTCTTAACAATGCTGTTGGTCAGATAACAATTCTACCATGGTTCTCATTGCCTGAACATAAGTGAGCACCAAAACCAGGATCAAAATTTACAAAACGTATAGGTGTTGAAACTTCTTAGAGATAAAACTGGAGTGCTCTTTTAACCACTAAAAACTGAATGCTTGTGAGGAGGCGTGAGTGTTCAATCAGGTGGGTTGAGCAACATTCCTAAAGTGAGAGTCAAAAGTAAGGCTGAGGCCAGGCACCATGGTTCATGCCTGTAATTCCAACACTTTGGGAGGCTGAGGTGGGAGGATTGCTTGAGCTCAGGAGTTCAAGACCAACCTAGGCAACATAGCTAGACCTTGTCTCTACCAAAAAAAAAAAAAAAAAGTACGGGCTGGTGCAGTGGCTCACACTTGTAATCCCAGCAGTTTTGGAGTTCAGGGTGGGAGGATTGCTTGAGCCCAGGAATTTGAGACCAGCCTGGGCAACATAGTGAGACCACATCTCTACAAAAAGTTAAAAAATTAGCCAGGCATGGTAGCATTTACCTGTAGTCCCAGCCACTGGAGAGGCTGAGGTGGGAGGATCAATTGAGCCCAGGAGGTTGAGATTGCAGTGAGCCATGATCGTGACACTGTACTCCAGCCTGGATGACAGAGGGAGACCCTGTCTCAAAACAAAACAACAACAAAAAAAGTGAGATAGCTCTAAATAATTGTAAAGCTGGCATATGAACTGGTGTTTAGTTATATGAAACATTCCATCACCAATGTTCTTGTGAGGCACAGAAAACTATATTGGTCCGAGTGATTCAAAAGAGAGTAGGACTCCACCTATGAAGAAATGGTCAGGAATACCTTAAGTATTTTATTCTGCTTTCATTTATATGTATTATATATATGTCTCCATAAGTAATATATAATGAATCTATATAAGTATAAAAGAGCTATTTCTTCTGTAGAAAAGTAGAATGAATTCTTTTTTATATAAAAATGTAAAATCTAAGTGATAAAGTATTATGTCATACTTGATAGTTCTTTTTCTTAGTTTTTCATCTTACAAATTCTTTTCCTTAGCTTTTCATCTTACAAATCGATGGTGCCTTGTACATACTATATTTCGTCTATTCTAGCAACAAGATTGTGATCTGCTTGTTTAGTTTTCTTAATTGTAAACTCCTTTTGTAGTTATTTACTTGTCCTAAGGCAGTTAGCATCTAGGAGCTCAATAAACATTTGTTGAGTGAATGAATGACACTCAGATGCAATGGAAACATGACATTTTCCCAATAGCAATAGTTTAGAATTGTCCATCCTGAATTTAATAGAGAAGTAAATGGGAAGGAGGAGCCATAGACTTAGAGTGAAATTTTAAAAATATGATTATTGAAAGCTTGCAAAAAATGAACTTGTGCACTATTTATATTCTTTTGTGATTCCATATTTGTATCTCTGTATCTTTATTCTTTTAAGAAATATGTCTTAGGTGGTTGTGAGGATTAAATTTGTATAATTCTTATAAAGTGCCTAGTACATATACATGTCTAGCTTGTTTCATTTAATCCTTTTCATTCCTTTAATTAAACAGCTTTTCCTTAAGCATAGGAACCGTTGTTCATTATATATAAAAACCACTTTTAATTGAGTTTTTCTGTGTTAATCAACTGAACTATATTATTAGCTGGGTTTCATAAAAAATGGAATTTTAGCATATTGTGGATAAGTAGGCTTGGGAGTGGAGCCACCCATAGAATTTACCAATATTTTATAACACTGTTGGGAGAAATGTGTCTTGGTATTCCCACCATCAACTCATTTTTAAGTTGGAAAATCTCTATACTAACATTTTTTCACTGATTATTGGGAATTCTAATCTTTTGTAGGTAATTAGAGGATTTGTACTTTTGCCTCTTCCCTAACCGGATTGATGTTTAGTAAGGGTGGTACTTTAAATTTTTATAGCATTTGATTTAACAAAATCTTCATGCGAGATATCATCCTTGTGAATCCTTTTCCCATATGATTATATTAACGTGTTCCACAAGAAAGACTGGATGTGCCATTTATGAGCTCTCATGTATTATTTCATAGCCGTAGTGTACAGTGACTGTTTACCTATTTCCCCCCTGCATGAGCTCTTTGAAGGAAAGGACTAAATTTTAATCAATGGGAACTTCTAGTCTGCTTATTTCCCTAGTGCCTAAGAAGTATATCAGGGCCTGCCATGCAGGACATACTCAAATGTCTCTTCAATTGAATTGAGATTAAATTAGCTGCTTATATAAGCAAATTGTGACTGGAAAGAAGCTCTGAAATGATTGCCCTAATGATATTTACAGTTTGCTTATGAAGTATGTCTTTTTTTTTTTTTTTTTTTTTTTTTTTTTAGACAGAATCTCACTCTGTCACCAGGCTGGAGTGCAGTGGCACAATCTCAGCTCACTGCAACCTCTGCCTCCCGGGTTCAAGTGATTCTCCTGCTTCAGCCTCCTGAGTAGCTGGGATTACAGGCACATGTCACCACAACCGGCTAATTTTTGTATTTTTAGTAGAGATGGGGTTTCACCATGTTGGTCAGGCTGGTCTCGGACTCCTGACCTCGTGATCCACCTACCTTGGCCTCCCAAAGTGCTGGGATTACAGGTGTGAGCCACCACGCCTGGTCTGAAGTATGTCTTTTATTCTAGATCATCATGACATTCAGATGAGTCTGGGGAGGGGATGGTATGGCTGTTGGTCTGAAATATGCTTCATTAGAGGCTTCTATATGAACCTCTTTGGTTTTTAAACTTCAAACCTGCTTGTTTTCTTCCTGTTTTGGCAGAATAGTAGCTTACATAAATGCTGATTATTGGATAATGCCCCACACGTTGATTTTGAGGGTAAGCAACTGCATTAGCCTTTGCACAACATCAAAAAGCCTATATTCTGTCTGTTCTCTTGCTTTCATTAATGGTGTTTCAGTGGCTTTTTTTTTTGTTTGAGGCCAGATCATTTTAGAAAAGTTGTCATTATATCCTTTTTTTTTTAAAACTTTTCAAGTTGTAGAAAAAGAAGTTAATAATTATGTTGTTTTCCTGTTGGGTGAAAGGTGGAAATACAATTTAGAAAATTTATTTTCTAATTTAGGCAAAGTACAATTCTTCATTATCAAAGGTATAAGATTACACCTGTTCTCCCTGTGCTACAGCAGTCTGTGTTTATCCATGCACTTTAAGCAAAGTATATATATATATATTTTTTTTTTAAATTTCATTTTATTATTATTATACTTCAAGTTTTAGGGTACATGTGCACAATGTGCAGGTTTGTTACATATGTATACATGTGCCATGTTGGTGTGCTGCACCCATTAACTCGTCACTTAGAATTAGGTATATCTCCTAATGCTATCCCTCCCCCGTCCCGCCACCCCACAACAGTCCCTGGAGTGTGATGTTCCCCTTCCTGTGTCCATGTGTTCTCATTGTTCAATTCCCACCTATGAGTGTTTGGTTTTTTGTCCTTGTGATAGTTTACTGAGAATGATGATTTCCAGTTTCATCCACGTCCCTACAAAGGACATAAACTCATCATTTTTTATGGCTGCATAGTATTCCATGGTGTATATGTGCCACATTTTCTTAATCCAGTCTATCGTCGTTGGACATTTGGGTTGGTTCCAAGTCTTTGCTATTGTGAATAGTGCCACAATAAACATATGTGTGCATGTGTCTTTATAGCAGCATGATTTATAGTCCTTTGGGTATATACCCAGTAATGGGATGGCTGGGTCAAATGGTATTTCTTTTTTTTTTTTTTTTTTTTTTTTTGTGGTTATTTTTTTTTTTTTTTTAATTATACTTTAGGTTTCAAATGGTATTTCTAGTTCGAGATCCCTGAGGAATTGCCACACTGACTTCTACAATGGTTGAACTAGTTTACAGTCCCACCAACAGTGTAAAAGTGTTCCTTTTTCTCCACATCCTCTCCAGCACCTGTTGTTTCCTGACTTTTTAATGATTGCCATTCTAACTGGTGTCAGATGGTATCTCATTGTGGTTTTGATTTGCATTTCTCTGATGGCCAGTGATGATGAGCATTTTTTCATGTGTTTTTTGGCTGTGTAAATGTCTTCTTTTGAGAAGTGTCTGTTCATGTCCTTCGCCCACTTTTTGATGGGGTTGTTTGTTTTTTTCTTGTAAATTTGTTTGAGTTCATTGTAGATTCTGGATATCAGCCCTTTGTCAGATGAGTAGTGCCACAATAAACATATTGTCTCCCATTTTGTAGGTTGCCTGTTCACTCTGATGGTAGTTTCTTTTGCTGTGCAGAAGCTCTTTAGTTTAATTAGATCCCGTTTGTCAATTTTGGCTTTTGTTGCCATTGCTTTTGGTGTTTTAGATATGAAGTCCTTGCCCACGCCTATGTCCTGAATGGTATTGTCTAGGTTTTCTTCTAGGGTTTTTATGGTTTTAGATCTAACATTTAAGTCTTTAATCCATCTTGAATTAATTTTTGTATAAGGTGTAAGGAAGGGATCCAGTTTCAGCTTTCTACATATGGCTAGCCAGTTTTCCCAGCATCATTTATTAAATAGGGAATCCTTTCCCCATTTCTTGTTTTTGTCAGGTTTGTCAAAGATCGGATAGTTGTAGATATGCGGCGTTATTTCTGAGGGCTCTGTTCTGTTCCATTGATCTATATCTCTGTTTTGGTACCAGTACCATGCTGGTTTGGTTACTGTAGCCTTGTAGTATGGTTTGATCAAAAACTAGCAGAAGGCAAGAAATAACTAAAATCAGAGCAGAATTGAAGGAAATAGAGACACAAAAAACCCTTCAAAAAAATTAATGAATCCAGGAGCTGGTTTTTTGAAAGGATCAACAAAATTGATACACCGCTAGCAAGACTAGTAAAGAAGAAAAGAGAGAAGAATCAAATAGACGCAATAAAAAAATGATAAAGGGGATATCACCACCGATCCCACAGAAATACAAACTACCATCAGAGAATACTACAAACACCTCTATGCAAATAAACTAGAAAATCTAGAAGAAATGGATAAATTCCTTGACACATACACCTTCCCAAGACTAAACTAGGAAGAAGTTGAATCTCTGAATAGACCAATAACAGGCTCTGAAATTGTGGCAATAATCAATAGCTTACCAACCAAAAAGAGTCCAGGACCAGATAGATTCACAGCCGAATTCTACCAGAGGTATAAGCAAGGTATATTTTTATGTGGTCTGACTCAGCAGGTCGGAAGTTCCTATGGCTTAAGTATCTTATCTGAAGATGGTTTTAAGTGAGGTAAGGTTTCATTTATTTGCTTGAAAGCACATCATATATTGGGCTGTAAGTGTCCTGTTCTGCTTAATGCAAGACATTTTGTGAAATGCTTCTGTTTCCATTTTTGGATTCCATGATGCTCAACACAGAAAAGTAATAGTAATGGGAGCTATGATTTTCAAGCACATGGTAAATTCGTATTTAATAAATTAGAACTCTTTGAGAAGGCCTTCTGTATTCTGTCTCTGTGAATGGCATCAGGAAAACTTGAGAGTTTTCCTTGATTCTTCCTTCTCACTTCACTCCTCAGCTCCCTCTGATCATGATCATAACAGTTCTAAACCTTGACTTTATTCTTAGTCCACATGGTGCTCAACCTTGCTACACGGTTCTGCCAATCATTACTATCCCTACAGCAGGAACCAGTCCTCTTCCTAGGGATTTCAGGGTGTTGATTGCCAGCTTTGATTATTTCAAGAATGGGGAACTTAATATTATTTTGAGGATAGTATTGAAAACTGGTAAGGAAATGACCCTAAGAGTCAGATTCTAGCTCAGCTACTTCCTATGGTCTTAGACAAGTTACTTAAACTCCATTGGCCTTAGTTTTCTCGTTTGGAAAATGGGGATAATAATAGCTACCCCAGAGGCTTGGTGTAGAAATTAATTCCTGTGTTTATCTCCATTGTCTTCTCAAACTTCATTAAGTTATAGTAATTAGGAAAAAGGAATAAAGCTAAAGGACAAAGAAGAGTAGTGATATAAGATGCTAACAAAATTTAGGAAGATAGAAAGTAAGTTGATAAATATTTAGAAGAGAAAACTGAAAACTACTTGTAGAAGGAGAATGAAAGTGCAAGCTAATCCATATCACTATCCTATAAAGGCTCAAGAATTCCAGGTACTAGGTGCCTGTGAAAGGGGGGCTTAGAGTCTTCTTCTAAGAGTTTTCTAGTTTTGGCTCATACATGCAAGTCTGTGATACATTTTGAGTTAATTTTTATGTATGATATGAGGAATGAGTCCAACTTCATTCTTTTGCATGTGGATATCCAGTTATCCCAGCATGATTTAATTGAAAAGGTTTCTTTTCCTATTCAATTATCTTGGCACCCTTGTCAAAAGTCAGTTGACCATAAATGTATGTGTTTGTTTTTGAACCCTCAATTCTATATCATTGGTTTATATACCGATCACGGTACTACACTGTCTTTTAATTACTGTAGCTTTTTGTAGTAAGTTTCGAAATCAGGAAGTATACTGTTTCCAACTTTGTTCTTTTTTAAAAAACTTATTTTGGGTCCCTTGAATTTCCCATACGAATTTTAGGGTGATTTTGTCAACTTCTGCAAAGAAGCCAGGTGTAATTTTGATAGGCATTGCTTTGAATCTGTAGATCAATTTGAGAAGTATTGCCAACTTAATAATACTCAGTGTTCCAATCCATGATCACTGGATGTCTTTATTTATGTCTTTTTTAATTTCTTCAACAGCATTACATAGTTTTCAGTGTTTAAATCTTGCATTTATTTGGCTATATTTATTCCTGCATATTTTATTCTTATCAGTGGTATTGTAAATGGAATTGTTCTCTTGATTTTATTTTTGGATTGTTAATTGCAAATTACAGAAATACAATTGATTTTTATATATTGGTCTTATTTTCTGAAACTCTACTGAAATTGTTCCTGTAGTTTTTTAGTGGATTCCTTAGGATTTTGCCCTACACATTTTAACATGTATAGGTAATATAAAAGTCCAAGTTTAATCAATATCTCTGCTGTTCTTCTGAAATAATACAATGACTTTAGCAACCTGTGGCAGGTGGAATAACAGCATCCCCAGAATGCTGAGGTCTGAATCCCTGGAACCTGTGAATATGTTATTTTACATGGCAGAGAGGAATTGAGGTTGCAAATGGAATTAAGGTTGCTAATCAGCTGACCTTAAAATAAACAGCATATCGTGGATTATTTGGGTGAGCCCAGTGTAATCACTGGTGTCTTTTAAAGAGAAAGAAACAGAAGAGCAAGTCAGAGCCTGAGAGATTTGAAGATGCTGTGTTGCTTGCCCGCTTTAAAATTGAGGAAGAACCTGTAAGCCAAGAAATACAGGCTGCCTCCAGAAGCTGGAAATGGTATTTAGACCTCTGAAACTGGGCACTAGACTAACTCATTGCTACTATTCTGGTTATTGCTTATAGGCCTTGGTAGTAGACTTATCCAGAATTGTGAGTTCATATTGATATTTCTTTTTTTTTTTTTTTTTGAGACGGAGTCTTGCTCTCACCCAGGCTGGAGTGAAAGTGGCACTATCTTGGCTCACTGCAACCTCCGCCTCCTGGGTTCAAGCAATTCTCTGCCTCAGCCTTCCGAGTAGCTGGGATTACAGGCGCCTGCTACCACACCTGGCTAATTTGTGTATTTTTAGTAAAGATGGAGTTTCACCATCTTGGCCAGGCTGATCTTGAACTCCTGACCTCATGATCTACCTGCCTCAGCCTCCCAAAGTGCCGGGATTACAGGGGTGAGCCACTGCGCCCGGCCTGTATTGATATTTCAAAAGGAAGGACAAAAGGAATCAAGAGTTCACCCTGACATTTTCATTTCAAAATTAAGATTATAGGGTTTTTTACTTTTTTGATTTTTATATAATTATGTCTTCCCTTACAACGAAAGTCTTGGTTCCTAATGACATTAACCTAACTACCTATTTGCTTTATCCAAATATGTATGTATATGATGTTCAAAATAACAAACTGTGCTACCATTAAAAATAACCAACAATATGATTACTGAATACTGTTTAAAATTTATTTTCAGTTCTTTTTTTTCCTTAAAGTATATTTATCTCACTAGAGATGTGCAGTCAAATAATTGTTAAAGTCACTTGGAATAATTCTTAATACACCATTAAGTTAATTTGTTCCCTTTTATGTTAATTGTGGTAATTGATTTGTACAAAGTGTTTAACATGCTTATAAAACAAAAATTATTTACATGACTAAAATGTTGAAGTATAAAACAATATATATTTAGAAAAGTATAGCTTTTTTTGCTTGTAATATCCTACAAGTAATTATTTTCATTAGTTTTTGCTTTTATCAATGCACTTCAAAATATGTAAACATATATTTATATTTCCCCCTTATATAAAAGATAACATTGGCCAGACGCAGTGGCTCACACCTGTAATTCCAACACTTTGGTAGGCCAAAGCAGGCAGATCACTTGAGCTCAGGAGTTTGAGACCAGCCTGGGCAATGTGGTGAGACCCTGTCTCTATTTAAAATTTTAAAAAAAATAATAAATAAAATAACATACATATGGTTCTGCATATTGCTTTATTTATTTATTTATTTATTTATTTATTTATTTATTTATTGAGACAAGGTCTCACTCTGTCACCCAGGCTGATGTGCAGTGGCATGATCATGGCTCACTGCACCTTGACTCCCTGGGGTCAAGCTATTCTTCCACCTCAGCCTCCTTAATAGTTGGGACTGCAGGTGTGCACCACCGTGCCCCCTAATTTTTGTATTTTTCATAGAGACAGTGTTTTGCCATGTTGCCCAGGCTGATCTCAAGCCCCTAGGCTTAAGCAATCCACCCACCTCGGCCTCCCAAAGTGCCGGGATTGCAGGCATGAGCCACTGCACCTGGCTTGCCTATTGGTTTTTTAAATTTAAGATATTCTGATCACTTCTTATTAGTACACAGAAATCTTTTCCATTATTTTCTCTGCAGTTGCATAGTATTCTGTTGTGTGGACATATTCCAGTGTATTCAGCCAGTCTCCTGTTGATGGCCATTGGGTTTTTTTCATCCTTTTCTCTTTCAAATAGTGCTGAAATGAGCAAATTTACTCATATGTCATTTAGTATTTTGGGGGTTAGGGCCACTTTTAAGATAATTGTCTTTAATATTCTACAGTTTTACCATAATGTATTACTTCTCTTTAAATCTTGTGATTCACTGGACTTCATGAATCTGTAGTTTGATGTTTCCTCAGTTATGAAAACTTCAGCCACAGGTTAAACATTCCTAATCTGAAAATCTGCACTGCTCCAAAATCTGAAATTTTGAGTGCTGACATGACACAAGTCAAAACAGAGCAAGAAATGATGTCATTTTATAAAATGAGGGACAGACTTTCAAGACAAAAACCATTGTTAATGAAGCAGATGACTGGAAAAAAAATTTTAAGAAGCCACCTAGCAGCATACATTCTCATCCCTAGAGGACCCACCTTCTGGTCCCTTGTAGGGTTAGAATATTTGTCCCCTCCAAATCTTATGTTGAAATGTAATCACCAATGCTGGAGGTAGGGCCCAGTGGAAAGTATTGGATCATAGGGGCAGATCCCTTATGAATGGCTTAGTGCTATCCGCTGGGTAATGAGTGAGTTCTGGTTCTGAGTTCAGTCGAGATCGGGTTGTTTAAAAGAGAGTGGTGCACATCCCTGCTGTCGGCTCCCACTCTTGCCACGTGTTGTGGCTGTTCCAGCTTTACCTTCCACCGTGATTGTAAGCTTCTGAAGCCCTCACCAGAAACAGATACTGGTAGCATGCTTCTTGTACAGCCTGCAGAACTCCAGGCCAAAATAAACCTGTTTTCTTTATCAATTACCCAGCTTCAAGTATTTCTTTATAGCAATGCAAGAATGGACAACACAGAAAATTGATACTGAAGAGTAGGACGTTGCTATAAAGATAACTGAAAATGTGGAAGCAGTTTTGGAACTGGATAATGGGCAGAGGTTGGAAGAGTTTGGAGGACTCAGAAGAAGACAAGAAGACAAGGAAAAGTTGGAACTTCTTAAAGACTTGGTTAAATAATTTTGACCAAAATGCTGATAGAAATATGGACAGTGAAAGCCAGGCTAATGAGGTCTCAGGTGGAAATGAGGAGTTTATTGGGAACTGGAGTAAAAGTCACCATGTTATGCCCTGGCAAAGAGTTTGCCTGCATTGTATTGTTCATGCCATAGGAACCTGTAGAAAGTTGAACTTGAGAGTGATCAAGAGTATCTGGCAGAAGAAATTTTTTTTTTTTTTTTGAGACAGAGTCTCGCTCTGTCGCCCAGGCTGGAGTGCAGTGGCGCAATCTTGGCTCACTGCAAGCTCCGCCTCCTGGGTTCACGCCATTCTCCTGCCTCAGCCTCTCTGAGTAGCTAGGACTACAGGTGCCCGCCACCACGCCCGGCTAATTTTTTTGTATTTTTAGTAGAGACGGAGTTTCACCATGGTCTCAATCTCCTGACCTCGTGATCCGCCCGCCTCGGCCTCCGAAAGTGCTGGGATTACAAGCGTGAGCCACCACGCCCAGCCGGCAGAAGAAATTTCTAAGCAGCAAAGCATTCAAGAGGTGGCCTGGCTGCTTCTCACAGCCTGGTATCAGATACAGGAGCAGAGGAATGACTTAAAGTTGGACTTCATAGGCCGGGTGCACTGGGAGGCCAAAGTGGGAGGATTGTTTGAGTTCAGGAGTTTGAGACCAGCTTGGGCAACATAGTGAGACTTCGTTTCTACTAAAAATAAAAGAAGTTATCAGCTGAATGTGGTGGTGTATGCCAGTAGTCCCAGCTAGTCCAGAGGCTAAGGCAGGAGGATCGCTGAAGTCTGGGAGATTGAGGCTGCAGTGAGCTGTGATCATGCCACTGCACTCTAGCCCGGACAAAAGAGTGAAACCCTGTTTGAAGAAAAAACAAAGCTGGAACTTATTTTAAAGCGGGAGCAGACTGTAAAAGTTTGGAAAACTTGCAGCCTGGCCCTGTGGTAGAAGAAGGATCCAGGAGGGCTTTGGAGTAACCACTTACTAGAGAGATTTGCATGACCAAAAGGGAACCAACTGTTAATATCTAAGACAATGGGGAAGAGGTTTCAAAGTTGTTTCAGATGTCTTTGGGAAGGTCCCTCTCATCACAGGTCCAGAGACCTAGGAGGAAAGAATGGTTTCAGGGCCCAGGCTCAGGGCACTGCCACCCTACTCAGCCTCAGGACGCTGCACCTTGTATCCTGGCTACTCATGCTCCAGCCAGGGCTCAAAATGCCCCAGGCACAGCTTGGGCTGCTGCTCTAGAGGGCACAAGCACTGTAAGCCTTGACCACTTCCATGTGGTTGGTAAGCCTGCATGCACATAGAATGCGAGAGTGAAGAAGGCTAGGCAGCTTCTGCCTAGATTTCAGAGCATATATGAGAAAGCCAGGTGCCCAAGTAGAAGCTTGCTGCAAGGGCAGAACCCCTGCAGAGAAACTTTGCTAGGGCAATGCTGAGGGGAAATGGGGGGTTGGAGCCCCCCTCAAAGACCCCACTGGAGCATCACCTAGTGGAATTGTGGGAAAGGGGCTGCCACACTTCAGACCTTAGAATGGTAGAGCCACTGGCAACTTGCATCCTAAGCATGGAAAAGCTACAGGCACTCAGCTCTAACCTCTGAGAAAAGCTGGCAGGGCTATACCCTACAAGCAATAGGTAGAGCTGCTCAAGGCCTTGGGAGCCCACCCCTTGTATCAGTGTGCCCTGGATGTGGGACATGGAGTCAAAAGAGATTATTTTTGGAGCTTTAAGATTTAATGACTACCCTGCTGGGTTTCAGACTTTCATAGGGCTTGTAGCACCTTTCTTTTGGCCAGTTTCTCCATTTTGGAATGGGAATGTTCACCCAATGCATGTACCACCATTGTATCTTGGAAGTAAATAATTTGTTTTGGTTTTACAGGCTCATAAGTGCATCTCGGGCTGCTTCCACCTCATAGGTGGAAGGAGATGAGTCTTAGATGAGACTTAGGACTTTGGACTTGATGCTGAAACAAGTTAAGACTTTGGGGGAACTATTGAGAAGGGGTGATGGTATTTTGCAATGTGAGAAGGAGATGAAATTGAGGGGCCAGGGGCAGAATGATATGGTTTGGATGTTTGCACCCTCCAAATCTCATGTTGAAATGTAATCCCCAATGCTGGAGGTGGGGCCTAGTGGCAGGTGTTGGATCATGGATGCAGATCCCTCATGAATGGTTTATTGCCATCACCTTGGTAATGAGTGAGTTCTTGCCCTGAATTCTCTTCAGATCTGGCTGTTTAAAAAGAGTGTGGCACCTCCCTCTTCTCTTGCTTCTGCTCTTGCCATGTGACACATATGCTCCTACTTCACCTTCCACCATGATTATAACCTTCCTGTGGCCCTTACCAGGAACAGATGCTGGTACCATGCAGAACCATTAGCCAGTTAAACCTTTTTATAAATTACCCAGTCTCAGGTGTTACATTACAGCAAGAACAGACTTAACACATCCCTCAACTGCTTCTGATGTTTCTTCTCACCTAAAAAAATAAAATACCGTGTTCAGTAACCTTTTCATCAAAAACAACATTGTAGGTGGGAGACTGAAAGCCTGCCATTGTTGGTTGTTGCTTTTATTTAATAACTGGTAGAGGTGTTCTGTGATGTTACTATGCTGGTTGGTTATCCTGAGTACATTATGTTTTTTCACTGTATTAATGGTATGTTGTGTCTTTTACTGTTAAGTACTTATGTGTGAATAAGTGTAAGAAAAATGATTATCAGTAACATGTAAGTTCAATCAGGAATGATGATGATGCCAGACAACCATAGATTTTCCACATGGGTGGCTAAGATAGTGACACCATTGCTTTCTCATGGTTCAGTTTACACAAACTTTGTTTTGTGCACAAAATTATTAAAAACATTGTTTAAAATTACCTCCAGGCCGTGTGTATAAGGTCTATATGAAACATAAATGAATTGTGTGTTTAGACTTGGGTCCCATCCCCAGGATATCTCATTGTGTATATGCAGATACTCCAAAATTTTAAAAAAAGGAAACAATAAACTGAAATTTGAAACACTTCTGGTCCCAAGCATTTTGGACAAGGGGTACTCAACCTATACGGCCTCTTCAAATCCTACTTTTATTTCACTCTCTTATTTCCTTTCAGAACTTCAGTTTGACATATTTAAGACTTATTTACTCTTCCCTTCGTATTTCTTAACTTGTGTATTTTCCATCTTCTATTTGTATTTTGGATTCTAAATTTATCTAGATGTATCTGAACAAATTCACTACTAGTTTACCCTTCTCCTTAGCTGTGTCTAATATGTTAAACTTGACTATTTGTTTTTTAATTTTAATTCTTTTCATTCTAGAAGCTTGTTTCAAGTTTCTCTTCATTTAAATGTATTAAGCAGTTATTTTATATTGTATTTGATAATTTCTTTATGTGAACTCTTTACAGGTCTGTTTCCTCACATATTTTATGCTTTTTGATTGTGAGATGGTCATTTACCTTGGAACTTTGTTAAAGTTCTTAGTCCTAGAATGAAGATTGATTCTTCAAAGAGGATTTGCCTTTGTTTTTCTTGGGGGTCCTGAGGGCACTACCAGCTGGATCCACTTTACATTCTCATCTTGAAACTTCTTGGGATATGTAAATGATATGTATTTAGCTCCATATCAGTTTGAGAGCTGTGTTTGTTTTTTCTTGCTTCTCCCTTCTCAATGCTAAGTTTTAAGACAGGCCTTTTTTTTTAATTTTTAATTTTTAAAATTTAATCCCGAGATTGTGGTAAGGAGCAGAAAGTTAATTCTGTTTCGACCTTTCACTGAGCTTATGATCCTTTGGGATCCCAGCTTGATGGGAGAAAGGTTTCCTACTGGGCTCCGCAGCAAGACTTCCCACCTTGGGCTTTGTGTCCTGTTCTGTGTGCCCCAGGAAACCACAAAACTTCAAGTTCAGACAGTTGGCAAATGCCATCAAGATAAAAGCCAGATTTAATGGTCTAAGTGCCTCTCTGGGTTCCCACCTTACTTAACTTTTGGCCTGGGTCTTCCCTGTTCCTTACTTTCTTGCCAGCTCATCTATGCGTTTAAGAAGAACGAATGACTATATAATTATAATATATAAGATCGTTATATATAATTATTTAATAATTATACACTGTGATTTTATAAATGTAACATCTATTTATATAATATTTTTCACACACATACTTACATATAATTTTAGCCAATATTTCTCGTTGGATCTATTAATTACCATAGACAGAAACAGTCCCTAATATAAGATGTCCATACTCAGGCGGACTGTCAGTCATTGTGTGAAAATGGGGAACACTATTTTCTAACATGCAAAGTTTCAAAATTAATGTCCCTTTCTCATGAAGCTGATGGAGGATGTGTTTCATCAAAATAAGAGACTACAAGAAAAATATGGGATATGGGATTAGGGATTCAACACAGGTAAAAGGCAAGAAGAATTCCTGAGATGATAGTAAAATGTTAGCAGTTCATCATATCAGACAGCAGGCAGTCCCATTTGGAGCAGATGAATGGAGGGTGCCAGAAATGGAAATTTGAGTGAAAAATAGACCTGGTAGATTATTTAATGTGAATGACCAAATATTAAGAGAAGTTTTACAGAATTCAAAGGCTTTGTTTAAAATTGTGAAATACTCATACAGAAAAGTAAAGTATATGTGTGCAGTTCAAAAAATAATAAATTCTCATGTGTCCGTCACCTAGTTTAAGAAATAAAACATTATCAGCACCTTAGAAACCTGTTTGTCTCTCCTTGAGAGCATCTCTGTTTCCCACACTGGTATTGAATTGCGTGATAATCAGTGCCTGGCTTTTCTTTATTGTTTTACCACCTATGCATGTATACATTAAAAATACATTATTTAGCTTTGCCTGTTTTGGAACATTATTATTAATGGAATTATACAGGATTCATTCTTCTGTGCTTATTTCTTTTTCTAAGTATTTTTCAGATTCATGTAACTTTTAAATTTATTTTCACTGCTATGCTATATTCTATTACCCAGATACATCACAGTTTGTATATTCTATTGGTGATGTATATTTAGCTTGCTTGTTATTCTTTGCTTTTATAGACATGTGTCTACAAACATTCTTTTTTTTTTTTTTTTTTTTGAGGCAGAGTCTCGCTGTCGCCCAGGCTGGAGTGCAGTGGCGCAATCTCGGCTCACTGCAGGCTCCGCCCCCCGGGGTTCACGCCATTCTCCTGCCTCAGCCTCCCGAGTAGCTGGGACTACAGGCGCCCGCCATCTCGCCCGGCTAATTTTTTGTATTTTTAGTAGAGACGGGGTTTCACTGTGTTAGCCAGGATGGTCTCGATCTCCTGACCTCGTGATCCGCCCGCCTCGGCCTCCCAAAGTGCTGGGATTACAGGCATGAGCCACCGCGCCCGGCCTACAAACATTCTTATATATGTGTTTTGATGCCTATGTGCAGGAGGTTCTCTGTAAAGTAAAATTACCAGGTTGAAGGACACCCGTCTAATTTTATTAGGTGATGCCTTACTGTTTTCCAAATAGCCTTTCCTGTTTCCTTGTTAATACCTGTTAATGTCTGGCTTCCTATATTTTGTCAACATGATGGATGTGAAATATGATACTTCACTGTAATTTAAATTTTATGTATTTTAAATTGGAAACCTTTTCATACGTTTATGGGCTGTTTGTGTTTCCTCTTTAGGGAAAAGCGTATTAATGTCTTTTGCCTATCAAAAGGTTTTGGGAAACAATTAGTGACACTTTAATAGAAAACTAAGCAAACAAAATTAAAAAGACAATTATTAATTCTGGAAAAAAGCAAAAAGTTGTACAGGAAGTACAATTGGTATACCATGTGGCTCAACTATAAACAGTGTTTCTATAATGACTAACAGGAAGTACTTACTAATAATCACTTTGCAAAGCTTACAGTTGAAGAAATTGAGGCAGATTAATTTGCCAACAGTCACATAGCTTGTAATTATTGGAAATGAAATTTAGAATAAAGGAATCTGACTTCAGAGCCCATGTTCTTATCCATGAAACTATGCTTACTTCTCTCTGTATGTAGCCTTAGTATGAAAATGGCATATAGTTTAATGAAAAGGTTTTTATTTTAATGAAGTTCAAGTCCTGTATCTTTTTTATCACTTCTGCTTTGGGTGTTGTATCTAAGAAATTGTTGCCTAACCCAAGATCACAGAGTTTTACTCGTTTTTTACTTCTCAGAGTTTTATAGTTTTAGCTCTTATATTTAGGTTTATGATACACTTTGAGTTAATTATGTATATGGTGTGAGGAAGGGGTCTGGATTTGTACTTTTGCATATGGATATCCAGTTGTCCCAATATCATTTCCCTCATTGAATTTATCTTGGTCCCTTTGTTGAAAATCAGTTTGTTACAGGAAAGGGGTCCCGATCCAGACCCGAAGAGAAGGTTCTTGGATCTCGCTCAATAAAGAATTCAGGGCGAGTCCACAGTGCAAAGTAAAAGCAAGTTTACTAAGAAAGTAAAGTGGTGAAAGAACAGCTACTCCATAGACAGAGTAGGACGTTCCCGAAAGTAAGAGGAGGAACATATCCACTCTAGGTATAATGCTTGTATATATGGGGAGATGTCTTCTGCTACAAGGGTTTGTGATAAAGGATTAATTTCTTAATTACTATATTTTGCAAGAACGGATATTATAAACTTTAAAGCAAAATTAGGAATGCCTTTGTTCTCCAGATATCAGGATAGCTGGAAGCTCTCAAGTGTGGGTCTGTTTAGTAAACATTATTAATTTGTTCCCTTAATCATAAACACCTAGAGGCTAGGAATGCCTAACTTTCTGAGAATGCAGCCCGGCAAGTCCCAGCCTCATTTTCCTAGCCCTCAGTCAAAATGGAGTCGCCCTGGTTCAAATGCCTCTGACAAATTGACTGTAAATACTAGTTTATTTCTGGACTTTTGATTCTATTTAGGTGATCTCTATGTCTGTTTTTATACCTGTACCACATTGTTGATTGTTGTATCCCACTTGCTTTTACTAGAACGTTTATAAGGATTAAGTAAGGATTAGCCTCAAAGCTATTTGATAATAGTAATAAATATTTATTGAGAAACCCAGCTAAGTACTTTATGTACATTAATTCACTTCAGACTGTCAACAGATATTAGTCATTGATGTGTATCAGGCTCTGGGCTGGGAATACATCAGTGAACTAATGGAGAACCTTCTTGCTCTAATGGATCTCACATTAGTGGTGAATTAGTTGGGGTGACTGGAGGATAATAACACATATGGGAATAAGATAATTTTAGAAAATGATTAGTTTTATGATAAATAGAACAGACTAATTTGAGAGTAACCAAGAGATGAAAGGGCATCTTTGATCCTCATAATAATGCCTATAAAATTGGTACTATACTCCCCTGACATGAAGAAACTCAGGCTTACAGAAGTGAAGTGACTGCCCAAAGTCCCATAGTTTAATAAAGGCAGAACTGGATTGTGAAAATAAAGCTTTAGTTGGTAGCAAATGGAAAATGAATTCAGGTTCAGGAACTAATAAGGATGCAGTATCTCCTCATTCTTTTTCTCTTTCTGCTGGAAATAGGTTGTTAAGGTCAAATTATAGGCTAAATGTTCTTAATTTGGGATTCATACATAGGTTTCTTGAAGCCAGTGGAATTATAGCAAAATATATGTGCATGCATGAACCCTCTGGATTGAGGGTCCATAGCTTTCATCAAATTCTGAACATGGTCTGTGATAATAGCAAAAGGTCCATAAACACATTTGATTCATGTGACTCAGGCAGACACCATATTTTCTTTGTGTCTTTCACAGCACCACTTTGTCTCCTCTCTGCCAAACTTCTTCCTTTGGCAATAGGAGTGGGGAGGAAATTATTTATTTATTTTGTTAGGTTTGAAATAAATTGTATTCTAACTTTAAAAAAATTATACAGTTACCTACCAGAGTAGATTTTTATTTAGAAATTTTAGGACTTAATTATTCATTTCTCTATTCAAAACTTTAAAATTGACTTTGATTCTGCTGTCAGTCATCTTTCATATCTTGAACATTCCCAAGATTTGTTCATTGCCTTTGAAAGGTCATTCTGTTTTCTTGCTTTTAATTCCATTGCCAGTTAAGTCTCCCATTCTTTTCTCTTTTTTCTTTGTCAACCCTATTAACTGATCCTATCCTTTTCTAGCCAGGTTATTGTAACATATTTTATCCCAGAATCAAGTCCATCTTGTGCCTGTAACCAGATTGATCTTTCTGAAATACTTTTATCTACATTTTATTGACTCTTCATTTTCTTTTCTTGTTTGTTTGATTTTTGGAGATGGGGTTTCGCCCTGTCACCTAGGCTGGAATGCAGTGGTGTGATCACAACTCACTGCATCCTTAATCTCCTGGTCTCAAATGATCCTCCTTCCTCAGCCTCCTGAGTAGCTAGAACCACAGGTGCCCGCCACCATGCCTAATTTTTTTTTGTTTTTAGTAGAGATGAGGTCTTGTTGTGTTGCCCAGGCTGGCCTCAGTCTCCTGAGGTCAAGTGATCCTCCCCGCTTGACCTCCAAAGTGCTGGGATTGCAGGCATCAGTCACCACGTCCAGCCTGGCTCTTCATTTTCTCCCATCCAAGTACTAACCAGGCCTGACCCTGCTTAGCTTCCGAGATCAGATGAGATCGGGTGCATTCAGAGTATTATGGCCATAGACTGGCTCTTCATTTTCTAGGATATCATCTATGACTGTTGGGCCCCTCCAAAAAAATCACACACATACAAATAACCGGAAAAAGAACATATATTCCCCATTTTATTAAGCTAACATTCATTCTCCACTATCTAATTGTGTCAGCTTCTTTTAGCTTTTCCAAAATACTGTACTATTCCACCTCATTCCAGTTAGCTATTTTGTTGTTTTTTGTTTTCAGTGTTCCCTGTGACAGGCAGCAGGCTGAGTCCTTATCTGCCTGAAATGTCTTATCCCTCTCTCCATCCCTATTTCTATCAGTGCAAATTCTTTCTGTCCTTCAATGCCTAGCTTAAGCGTGTCTGTGTGTTTTTTTTTAAGCCTGTCTTTCTTCTCCAATCGAAGTAATCTTTCTTTCCTCCTTTGAACATTCACTGCACTTTAGCTGTATTTCTTAGGGTATTTAACTCTTTGTATATTTTGTTAGATATTTATGTACTTAATACCAACTTCTTGACAGCAGATGCATTGTCTCTCTAGTTTTATAATTGTCCCAGCATCCCTCATTATCCTATGTCAGTTCCAGCCTTATACACATAATAGGTTCTTAGTAAATATTTTTTGAATGAATTAATCCTTTTTTTTGAGAGAGAGAGACAGGGTCTCATGGTTTTGCCCAGGTTAGAGTACAGTGGCTATTCACGAGTGTGATAATAGTGCACTACAGCCTTGAACTCCAGGGCTCAAGTGATCATCCTGTCTCAGTCTCCCAAGTAGCTGGGACTACAGGGGTGCACCACCACACCCAACAATAAATTCTTCCTTTTAAAATGTAACTATATTAGTCTGTTTTACGCTGCTGATAAAGACATATCCAAGACTGGGTAATTTATAAAGAAAAAGAAGTTTAATGGACTCACAGTTCCACGTGGCTGGGGAGGCATCATAACATGGTGGAAGGAAATAGGCATGTCTTACATGGTGGCAGACAAAAAAAAAATTGAGACCCAAGTGAAAGGGGTTTCCCCTTATAAAGCCATCAGATCTCGTGAGACTCATTCACTACCATGAGAACAGTATAGGGGAAACTGCCCCCATGATTCAATTATCTCCCACCAGGTCCCTCCCACAACATGTGGAATTATGGGAGCTACAATTCAAGATGAGATTTGGGTAAGGACATAGCCAAACCATATCAGTAACTTAAACTTGTTATGCTTTTGAAAGTTCTTTCACTACTTTAAAATTCTTTCATTATGACCCCATGGGGGGGGAAATTAGTAATTAATCTAAAAATTATAATTTAAAAAGGCCTACACAAACTATAATGACTATAAGTATCTAGGCATAAAATAAGACTCTAAAGCTATTTTTTAAAATCAATCTAAACTATATCCCTAAAATTCACAATATTCTGTTCTGACTAAAATACAAAAATAATGTAAGATTCTTGCCACCTGTGTAATGTCTAATAGTAGTTACAAAATTAATTGAAGTCTTCTAGTTTATAAACAATCATGTGTTTTGTGTGTGTGTGTGTGTGTGTGTGTGTGTGTGTGTGTGTGTGTGTGTAGATGAAGTCTCGCTCTGTCACCCAGGCCGGAGTGCAGTGGCGCGATTTTGGCTCACTGCATCCTCCGCCTCCCAGGTTCAAGCGATTCTCCTGCTTAAGCCTTCCCAAGTAGCTGGGACTACAGGCGCGTGCCACCATGCCCGGCTAATTTTTGTATTTTTAGTAGAGATGGGGTTTTGCCATGTTGGCCAGGCTGGTCTCGAACTCCTGACCTCAGCTGATCTGCCCACCTCGGCCTCCCAAAGTGCTGGGATTACAGGCGTGAGCCACCACGCCTGGCCCAATTATGTGTTTAAAAGAAGGTGTTAGGGGTATGCTAGAAAATCTTTGTGGGAGTAGGAGCAACCTTTGGAGATGGAGAATTATTGATTCCTTAAATAAATGGGAATTACTCATTTGGTAGAAATAAGTTGGGTAGTCTCTGGAACCTGTTTTTTTGTTTATTTTTATTTTCATTATTATTTTTTAAGAGATGAGACCTCACTTGTTGCCCAGGCTGGATTAGAACTCCTGGGCTCAATTTATCTTCCCACCTCAGTCTCTCCTGAGTGGCAGGAACTACCGGCTTTTTTTTTTTTTTTTTGAGATGGAGTCTTACTCTGTAGCCCAGGCTGGAGTACAGTGGTGCTATCTTGGCTCACTGCAAGCTCTGCCTCCCGGGTTCATGCCATTCTCCTGCCTCAGCCTCCCAAGTAGCTGGGATTACAGGTGCCCGCCACCACGCCTGGCTAATTTTTTGTATTTTTAGTAGAGACGGGGTTTCACCGTGTTAGCCAGGATGGTCTCAATCTCCTGACCTCGTGATCCGCCCGCCTCGGCCCCCCAAAGTGCTGGGATTACAGGCGTGAGCCACTGCGCCTGGCTACAGGCCTTTTTTGTATTTTGTTTTTTTAAATGAAGGAAATTAGAAGTGGAGGGTGTTCTCTTGTGAATAATTTCTATTTATAGGAAGTAAGTTTTCTTTAACTGGTACCTGGCTAACTTGTAAAGGTTCTTTGGCATTGGCAGAGTCAGCTATATTTAGACTACAAAAAGAAAACCTGTAATAATGTGTACTTAAGCCTTATTACTTTTCAGAAGCATAAATGACAGCATGAGAAGATAAAAGGATAAAAGAAGTGATACAACATTGGGGTAAAGAGCAGAGGCTTTGGAGAGTGGCAGAACTGGATTTGAATTTTGTCACTACCATTTAGTAGTTGTGTGGCCTTGTCAAGTTACTTTTATATCTAAATCTGTTTTTTCATCTGTTAAATGGGCATAAAAAGTTTTGTGAGGGGTTAAATGGAATCATGTCTGTGAAGCATTTGGCACAGGTTGTATATTGATTGTTTGTGAATGACAAGGAAGCATGAAAGAGTATGGAGAATTAAATGTGTAAAGGAGTAATAGTGACCAAGACTATTGACTATTGACTGAGGTAGGAATGATACTAAAGTCAGTTGGGAGGATGGAAATGAGCCTACAGCCAAGAGCAAGGTGAAAAACTAGCAGGTTTTATGTGTATATAAACACAGAATTTATTTGTGATTAAAATATACTAATGAATTTTGAAAAATCCTTAAATTTTTACTCTTAAATCTATGTTTGGATTTAAATACATTTTAAAATACTTTTTAAAATACATTTACATTATTAGGTAATGCAATACATTAAATACATTTTTAATATGATACTTTGTGACAAACTCTTTGTATCTTTAAGAGAAAATACCTTTGCTGTTTTCATTACCGACTGACATTAGCGTTTATTGACCAAGATTTTATTTCTTTATGCATAATTTTTCTTGAAATGTCTCTTTTTTTTCCTCAGCCCTGGAAGAAAGCGGGACTTTTCCCCTGTTCCTTGGAGTCAGTATTTTGAGTCCATGGAAGATGTAGAAGTAGAGAATGAAACTGGCAAGGATATATCCTTTGCAAAATGGCTTATTTTTTAGTGAGCTTATGATGTTGTCTAAGTTAAAAGACTTGTGTAGTTTCTAAAATGTTCTTTATTCCTGCTACTTATTTCACCTTATTCCTCACTTGTTCTTTATGGAATATTACCTGTAAGTCCATGCCAATATCTTTCTTGGCTGTAATTCTCTAATGCGTGGAGAAGGGGTTAAGAATTAAATTCTTGAAAGTGATATACTGTCTTAGGGGTCCAGGGGAAGGTTTCATGAGTCAAGTGAGTTGAACTAGTTTCGTTTCTAGAATCCAGGGGTTATGTCCTCATGAGGGCAAAGGGAATATTTTGTTTTTTCATTGAATAAAATGGTCACACGGGCTTCATGCTTCAAACAGAGGGTTGGTGTCTCAGAAATGTCTGCTTACATCTCTTACATTTGGCAGTCTGCAGTTTTGCATGTAAGTTTCTAGTGGTATTACTATGATTAAATAATGAAAAACTTTAATGAGCAAAAACATAGATGTTTTATCTTTAACTATTCATACACTTTTCGAGTCTACAAGAGTGGTTCAGAGGGTCCAGTCCTGCTCCTTCTGCATGGAGGAGGTCATTCTGCCCTTTCTTGGGCTGTGTTCACGGTAAGTAGGTTGTTGATAGTACAAGTTAATGTTAGCACTTTTGAACTAATTAAAGTATAGGGACAAATCTTGGAAGTTAACACATTCTATTTGGGAAGCAAGAATTGCTATTCCAGGTATACACACAGACTGGGTGGTGTGTTCTTCAGTATGTCTGAAGAACAAAGAGAAGGTTGGAGGTTTTATAAAAAGGAGAAATGTTATGTATTGTTCTTTGAGAAAGTTAATTGGCACTAGTAAAGGTTTGGGGAGAAAAAGAAAAGATAATAGGGAGTGATGGAAAATGTGAAAGAAAAATTTAAAAATGTTAAAAAAGGTTTTGGAAGCTGGCAAGTTCTGATTGATAAGTAACTGCGGTGAGTAAAATTAGTCTTAGAGACACAGCAGGTTGTTTCAGTAGCTATTAGATAAAACTGGTTTCATATTTTAGCAGGCAGTTTCAGCAGCCAGGCTTGCAGAGAATTACTTACATTCTTGCAGCAATGTTATGTGCCCTGAGTGCTTTTTCTCCCTGGCCTCTCAACTCTGTTTTAATGGGATATGACAAGAATAACCCAATTTGTGTAAACTTCCATAGTGCAATTATTGTTTACTTCTTTGACTAGCCTAACTCTTCATTTTGTATAGAGAAGCAGACATTTTATTTAGGTGTTTTAGATAACATCTATCACTTTGTCTCCCATATAGAGCCTATGTAATACTTTGCACGTGGAGATATCTCATAAGAACTTGGAAAATGTTTCTTCCTTTTTGAAATGATTCTTTATATTTTAACGGTGCTTGTTAGCTACAAGGAAGTAAATAATATTTGGCTAATGATACTGTGGTCTAGAGTAGAAGATATGTGTCTGTGTGAATGCTGTCAATTATAGATCTTCGTAATACCCTTGACTCTGGGGTGGGACAGCCCATGTGCAAGGAGAGATACTGCTAAGGAAGATACTAGCAACATCTGTGTTTAAAATGAAGTTGTCATCTTGTGTGTGTGTCAAGCAGATATGCATCCTCTATTTACCACTAGAGAGCCTGAAGGACAGAAAATGAGAGCAAGTGGGAATGCAGCACTAGTTACCTGGAACCAGGTGGCTGTGGAGTTGAGGAAGTCCCTGAACATAGCACTTTGTTCCTGGCAGCAGGGATTATTGGGGTTAAGTTTAAATCTCATCTTGTCTCTTCTTTTAGACCATGAATTCCTTGAAAATAGGGATGATGTCTTATACTTTTTTGTTTCCCAAATGGCTTGAAACAGTTCTTTAAACATAGGCACATATTCAACCACTATTAAATGATTTGGCCCTTATCTTGTTTGCTACTTTTTTCTCTTACTCTAGGATAAATTGTGTGACTTTTCCATAAGTACCAGGCTCTGTCATGTCTCTGGACCAGTACTGTCCAATAGAAATACAGTGCAAACCACATATGTCATTTTAAATTTCTTAGTAGACACTTTAAATAGATAAAAAGAAACAATAAGTTAATTTTAATGTATATATATTTAGCTATTGTATCCACACTATCACTTCAACATGTTGAAGTAATTATATTGATTACCTAATCAATATAAAAATTATTATTGAGATATTTACATCTATTTTTATACGGTAAATTTAAAAATTTTATACTTACAGCACATCTCAGTTTGGGCTAGCCACATTTCAAATCGTAGCTTTAGTCATTTACTTCGCAAATAGATTGCAAAGTTTTTTGGAGGCAAATTCCATGGCTTATTATGCCTAGCACATATTGTACGCTCGAAGAATTTTATGTATGTATTTATTTTTTAAGAGACGGAATCTTGCTATGTTGCCCAGGCTGGACATGAACTCCTAGGCTTATGAGTAATTTTCTTCCATCTTTCTATTTTCTAGGTTTTCAGTTAAATGTTTATTACTTTGATAATTTAAAGACTTTTTTTCTTTTACTGGAAACTATTTTCAAGGAAAAAGGTCATATTCACTTCTGGATCTGACAAGTTTGGCAAACTGAAACTTGTCCAGAGAAGAGCAATCAAGATTAGAATACTTTAAACAATAGCATTTAAGGAACAATTGAAGGAACTGAAAGGGGTTTGCCTGAAGAAAAGAAAGACTTGGGAGACATAATATTTGTTTTCAGTTGTATTTTATGTATGTATTTTTAAGACAGGATCTCAGTCTATCACCAGGATAGTGTACAGTGGCACAATCATAGCTCACTACAACCTCAACTCCTGGGCTCAAGCGATCCTCCCACCTCAGCCTCCCAAGCAGCTAGGACTACAGGTGTGCACCACCACTCCCGGCTAATTTTTAATTTTTTTGTAGAGACAGGGTCTCACTGTGTTCCCCAGGGTGGTGTCAAACTCCTGGCCTCAAGCAGTCTTCCTCCCTCAGCCTTGCAAAGTGCTGAGAATTACAGGTGTGAGCCACCAAGCCTGCCCTTCAATAAGAAAAAATCCAGCCACATCTTTTAAATATTTACTGTATACCAGGTACTATGCTAAGTGCTTAAGTGGATTATCCCATTTAATTTTTCTGTAATACTATGAGATTAGACAGATAAGGACTGAAATTTAGAGAAGTTAGAGAGCCAATGACAGCATGAAAACTCATACTTGTTCTGACTCCAGTGTGCATATTTCTTTGAAGACTGCTTTTATGCCACCTAAGAGGAAAGATTCAGGGCAGAAACTATAGGGCAGAGACCTATTTTTGACACACATAGGCAGAAATTCTAAAGATTAGGACTGTTACAAAGCAACCCAGGTCCTCTGCAGAGGAAAAGCAAGCATCATTTCACTGAAAGGATTTAATGGTGAATGTATTCTTCCAAGTTCCTTCTTGTGCATAATTCTATAAAATCCTTGATCCTGAGTAGAACTCCTTTTCCATCTAAATGTTTTGTGGTTTGGGAGGGAAAATCCCCCAAATCCAGATTCACCAGAAGTTCTATTATGTATGAAGAGAAACCATTTATACCTTGGCTTTAATAACAGAAACAAACAAACAAGCAAGCAAACAACCATAAAGCACTTGGGAAACTTTTATCTGTAACCACTTTTGTGGAACTATCAAAGGGATATAACTATTAGAAGAAAGTTATGTTGTTTTAAAGGATAGTCTTTAAATATCTAGAAAATTAATTTTTGAACCTTTTATTCCTTGTTTATATTCAATAAGTTAGTGATTGTAGTTGCAGCTACAGTAGTCAAGTTTATCATATATAATGGGTGATAATGTATGGCTTCTGTAGCCTTCTTCCATCAGCAAGTACTAGGTATAACAGACCACCTAGCTGCTGTGGGAGAATCCAGAATGAAGGAGAAACTGAAGTTTGGCTGAGCCAGAAGAGAGATGAGAGGAACAGTGGGAGCTCATTAGCACATGCAGCCACAGCAGGCTAGATTTTTGCCAGCCTCCAATGGTTTTCAGCTTTGGTACCTCTGAAGAATCTGGGACCAGACAAGTGTGTATTGATTGAAGCCAAGAATTGAACCTGAGTGTCTGCTGATTCCTATTTCTTCTTCTAGTTAATTCAGTTGATTTCAGCAAATATTTACTGAGTATATTCTATATCCCAGGCTTTGTGCTGAGTCACTAAGGTTCAAAAAATGAAACTTCAGGGTCCGTCATGGTGGCTCATGCCTATAATCCCAGCACTTTGGGAGGCCGAAGCGGGCAGATCACGAGGTCAGGAGATCGAGACAATCCTGGCCAACGTGGTGAAACCCTGTCTTTACTAAAAATACAAAAATTAGCTGGGCGTGGTGGCACACACCAGTAGTCCCAGCTACTAGGGAAGCTGAGGCAGGAGAAACGCTTGATCACGGGGGGCAGAGGTTGCAGTGAGCCAAGATCGTGCCGCTGCACTCCATGCTGGCGACAGAGTGAGACTCTGTCTCAAGAAAAAAAAAAAAAAGAGACTTTACTCTTTAATAAGATCAGCCAATCAGCAAATACTTACTAAACCCCTGCTGTGTACCAGGCATTGTACAGGTGCTGTGGATACAGTGGAGAATTAAACATAAATTCCATCTTCCTGTTCTTACGATGTTTAAATCTAATAGGGAAGGTAGGAAAAATGGAAATGGCACATGTATACAAAAAATACAGCAAATATTTTAAGAAACTTTTATCTCAGACTAGGTTTTGAATGTCAAAGCAGCGTAATCTATCTGAATTTTAGATAGATGGGCATAATACCTCCTAGTTAATTGAGTGGTTGTGAAAATTCAACAAAAGATGTAAGGTTCTTGGTAAAGTGCTTGACTCATAAGCACTCAGTTGTTAGATGAGTTTGCAGCAAGATACAAAGGTAAGGCAGAGGAAGGAATGATTAACTTAATGGTAGATGAGGGGACTACAAAGAAGGTTTCATAAGAGAGGACATCTGAAATGGTTTTTAAGACTAAATAGAAGTTGGATTAGTAGGGAAGGCATGCCAAGAAAAGCACAAAGGCATTGAAGAGTATAACAGTGAAGTATGTTTTAGAAATTACAAGTAGCTTGGCTATAGTTTGAATAGAGTTGAGGTTGTAGTTGTATAATATATGATGAGGGTGGGGAGCAGGGAAAGAGGTGACTAGAGAGATCACTGGAGCAAAGTTATAGAAGGGCCTTGTACCTAGCTAGGGAATTGTACCTTTAGTTTCCTTTTACTTCTGGGTAACAGTAGAGGGAGCTATTTTTGTTTGTTTGCTTTTGTTTTTGATACAGGGTCTCACTCTGTCACTCAGGCTGGAGTACAGTGACGCAATCCTGGCTCACTGCAACCTTGACCTCCTGGGCTCAAGTGATCTTCCCACTTCAGCCTCCTGAGTAGCTGGGACCACAGGTGCGCACTGCCACACTAGCTATTTTTATTTTTTATAGCGAGGGAATCCCACTATATTGCCCAGGTTGGTCTTGAACACCTGGCCTCAGGCAATCCTCCTGCCTCAGCCTCTCAAAGTGCTGGGTTTACAGGCATGAGCTACTGTGTCTGGCCATGGGAGCTGTTTTTAAACACAACATTTACCCCGCCCACATCCACATTAAGCATATTTTAGGCATGCCAAAATTAGGGAGTGTAGAAAGCATGTTTTGCTTGACACACATTCACACTGTAAAGTTCTGGTGAGTTAAGTATCTTGATACACATTTACCTGATTGTAATTGAGTACCACTGTTTTAGGCAATAGGAATCTATTGAAGAGCTTTAGAAAAATCAAAATACTAGTATAGATGATTGATTGGGCAGGAAACCACAGTGGAGGCAGGGAGACTAGTTAGAAAGCTATTCTTATATTACTCAATTCTAAATATTTGACATCTTATGGAGTATTAATTTCTCTCAAAAAGGAGGAAGTTCATTTACATTTCCACCATGTAAAAAACTACTTAGGATAATACTGTTTTAAGCTATTTGATTTATTTATGAAGGTATTATTAGTCTAATACCAAAACCAGGCAATGACAATACAGGAAAACTAAGCCAGTCTCTCTTATAAAATAGATACAGAAGTGGGGCATAGTGGCACACACCTATAGTCTCAACTACTTGGGAAGCTAAGGTGGGAGGAGTGCTTGAGCCCAGGAGTTTGAGGTTGTGGTGAGCCAAGATCATGCTACTGCACTCCATCCTGGGTGACAGAGCAAGACCCCATCTCATTTATACATACATACATAAATATTCATTCACTTGCTCATTCACCTAATCCTAAGGAAAATAACAGCAGATTGATAGTGTGGTAAAATAATAATACACTGTGACCAGGTAGGTTTTGTTCAAGGAATGCAAGAATGTCTCAGCATTAGAAAATCTTACCAGTATGATTCACCTCTTACCTCACTTCATGCCCCAAAAAGGACTTGATAAACTATAATATCCCTTCATGTTGAAAACTCTTGGCAACTAGGAATAGATGAAAAACTTCCTAAAGATTATAAAATTCATACAGAAACTAGAAAATTGCATAAATGTCATACTTAGTGGTGAAACAGACACATTGACACATTCCTTTTAAACTCAGGGATAAGACAAGTGCTGTGTTTTGGATATTTGACCACTCTAAATCTCAGTTGAAATTTGATCCCTAATGTTGGAGGTGAGGCCTAATGGGAAGTGTTTAGGTCATGGGAGTGGTTCCTTCATGAATGGCTTGGTGCCATTCTAAATGGTAATTAGTGAGTTCTTACTCTCCTACTTCCAAGAGTTATTTAACAAGATCTGACATCTCCCTCCCCAATTTCTGCTTCCACTTTTATCACATGACCTTTGCACTTGCCAGCTACCCTTAGCCTTCCACCATGAGTGGAAGCAGCCTGATGCACTCAGCAGCAGAAGCAGATGCTGGTGCCATACTTCTTATACAGCTTGCAGAACTGTGACCCAAATAAACTTCTTTTCCTTATAAATTACTCAGGCTCTGATATTTCTTTATAGCAGCATAAATGGACTAAGTCAGTAAGGGTGCAATTTTCAGTGTTATACTGGAGTTTCTAGTCAAACATACAAAAAAACAAGTTTTAAAGATATGAAAAAATAGCTAGAACAATTACTATGTGAAGATATTCTCTCTCTAGAAAATCAGCTGACAAACTACTAGTTAAGCAGTAGTTTACAAAGTTGATGTTTAAAAAATCTGTTTTTTCTAAAATTAGCACTTAGCAGATCTGGAAATGTAATAGGAAAAATGATCCTATTCATAAAAGCAACAAAATATAAAATACTTGGGAATGGACTTTATTTTTTAAATGTAAGACATTTATGAAGAAAACAATAAAATGTCACAGAAGGATTTAAAAGAAAATCTGAATAGGGAAATAAGTTATGTTCCTGTATGAATCTAGCTAAACTGGCTAAGATCCCAGTGGAATTTTTTCATGAGAGTTAATTAAACAAACTGAAATTCACACAGAATAATAATTGCCTAGGAATAACCAAGATAATTTTGAAAAAGAGCAAGAAAAAGAGCAATCTGGTCTTTCAGATATCAAAACATAATCTAAAAGTCTATCAGTTAATAGTATAGTATTGGCAGAAAGAATAAAGAAATAAGCCCACGTATAAAAAGAAATTTAATACACAATGAAAATAACAATACAAATGGATTAAACAATACAAATGAATTTGAAAAACAAATCATAAGAAAATTCAGATATGACCTCAAGGCAGGCCTTCTTAAACTTAGCCAAGAGAAGTAAAAGCCATAAATAAAAGATTAATTTGACTTTACCAAAACAAAAACTTCTAGACAAAATACCTTAAAGTTAAAACACAAGCTATGTGCTACATAAAAAATATTTCATATATGTGCAATACAAACTATAGGCAAAGGGTTAATATTTTCATTATATTAAAAAGAAGAAAAAACTACAAAGGAATAAGAAAAAAGACAATCCAGAAGAAAAATGGGCAAGAGATAAGAAGTGTTAGTTGACAGAAGAAGAAATATAGATAATGGATAAATTTACAAAAATGGGACTACCTTACTATTAATTAGCAAAATATAAAGTAAAATAAAAGAATAACACTTTTGAGAGGGGCAGCAGAGCAAGATGGTGAAATAGAAGCCTCCACTTACCATCCTCCCCACAGGAACACCAAATTGAACAAATGTCCACACAAAAGAGCACCTTCATAAGAACCAAAAATCAGGTGAATGATCACAGTACCTAGATTTATTTTCATATCACTTAAAGAGACACAGAAGAGAATAGAAAAGACAGTCTTGAATTACTGACACCACCCCTTCCCCATCTCCTGGCAGTGGTTGCGTGGAATGGAGAGAGAATCTGTGTGCTTGGGGGAGGGAGAGCACAGTGATTGTGTGACTTTGCACTGGAACTCAGTGTTGCCTTGTCACAGTGGAAAGCAACACTGGGCAGGACTCAGTCAGTTTCTACAGAGGGAGGATTTAGACCAGCCTTAGCCAGAGGGGGATTACCCACTCCAGTGTTCTGAATTTGAGTTCTGGAAAGCCTTGCCACCCAAGCTGAAGGGTTCTGGGGTCCTAAATAAACTTGAAAAGCAGACTAGGCCACAAGGACTGCAATTCCTGGGCAAGTCCTGGCTGTGTGGTGTTGGAGCCAGTGGACTTGAGCAGCACATAACCTTGTGAGACACCAGGGGCAGCCGGGGGAGTGCTTACGCCACCCCTACCCCAACCTCAGATGGAGCAGCTTGCAACTCTGGGAGAGACTCCTTCCTTCTGCTTCAAAAGAAGAGAGGAAAGAGTAAAGAGGACTTTGTCTTGCAACTTGAATACCAGCTCAGCTATAGTAGGATAAGGCACCAGGCAGAGTACCAAGGCCCATTCCGGGCCCTAATTCCTAGACAGCATGACACATACTGAGCTAGAAGGGAACCTGCTTCCCTGAAGGGAAGGACCCAGTCCTGGCAGGATTCATCACCTGCTGATTAAAGAGCCCTTGGGTCCTGAATAATCAGCAACAGTATTCAGACAGTATTTGCTGTGGTCCTGAGGTAAGACTCAGAGATGTGCTGGCTTCAGGTGTGACCCCACACATTCCCAGCTGTGGTGGCTATGAGGAACGACTCTTTCTGATTGAGAAAAGGAGAGGGAAGAGTAAAGAAGACTTCATGTTGCAGTTAGGTACCAGTGGGGTAGAGCACCAGGTGGACTCTTGGGGTTCCCAATTCCAGGCCTTCACTCTTGGACAGCATTTCTGGACCTACCCTGGGCCAGAGGGGAGACCACTGCCCTGAAGAGCCAGTCCCAGGCCTGACAGCATTCACCATAAGCTGACTGAAGAGCCCTTAGGCCATGAATAAACACTGATGGTAGCCAGGCAGTACTTGCCATGGGCCTGGGGTAGTTGTAGCCATGGGGAGAGACTATGCCTGTGGAAAGGGTAGGGAAGAGTAGGAAGGACTTTGTCTTGTGACTTGGATGCCAGCTCAGCTGCAGTATAGGAGAGCACCAGGTAGATTCCCAAGGTTTCCAATTCCAAGCCCTGGCTCCTGGATGGCATTTCTGGACTCACCTGGGACCAGGGGCAACCCACTGCCCTGAAGGGAAGGACAGAAGCCTGGCTGGCTTTGCCACCTGCTGATTATGGAGCCCTAGGGCCTTGAGTGAACATACGTAGCCAGGCAGTGGTTACCGTAGGCCTTGGGTGAGTCCCAGTGTTGTGATGGCTTCAGGTCTGCCCCAGCACAGTCCTAGTGCTGGTGGCCACAGGGGTACTCGTGTCACTCCACCCTCAGCTCCAGGAAGCTCAGCGCAGAGAGAGACCCCATTTATTTGGGAGAAAATAAAGGAAGAGTATAAGAATCTCTGCCTGGTAATCCAGAGAATTCTTCCGGATCTTATCCAACACCACCAAAATAGTACCTCTGTGAGTCTGCAAGAGCTAGGGGCTTGGGGTGCCCCCTCATGCTGCTATGGCTGCAATGACCAAAAACTTAGATCACAATACCCAAGTTTCTTTGAATACCTGGAAAGCTTTCGCAGGAAGAATGGGTACAAACAAGCCCAGACTGCAAAGACTACAATAAATACCTAACTCTTCAATGCCCAATCACTGATTAACTTTCACAAACACCAAGACTGTCTAGGAAAACATGACTTCACCACATGAACTAAATAAGGCACCAGGGACCTATCCCAGAGAGACAGAGATATGTGACCTTTCAGACAGAATTCAAAATAGCTGTTTTGAGGAAACAACAAAATTCGAGATAACAGAGAAGGAATTCAGAAAATTTATCTATCAGATAAATTTAACAAAGCAATTGAAATACTTAAAAAGAACAGAAATTCTGGAGTTGAAAAATGCAGTTGACATAATAAAGAGTGCATCACAGTCTCTTAACATAGTTGATGAGGTAGAAGAATTAGCTTGAAGACAGGTTATTTGAATGTACACAAAGGAGACAAAAGAAAAAGAATACAAAAACAATGCAGCACACCTACAATAGAAAATATCCTCAAAAGGGCAAATTTAAGAGTTACTGGTCTTAAAGAGGAGGTAGAGAGATTGGCATAGAAAATTTATTCAAAGAGTTAATAACAGAACTTCCCAAACCTAGAGAAACATATCAGGATTCAAATACAAGAAGGTTATAGAACACCAACCAGATTTAACCCAAATAAGACTACCTCAAGGCATTTAATAATCAAACTCCCAAAGGTCAAAGATAAAGAATTCTAAAAGCAGAAAGAGAAAAGAAACAAATAATATACAATGGAACTCCAGTACATCTGGAAGCAGACTTCTCAGTGAAAACCTTACAGGCCAGGAGAGAGTGGCATAACATATTTAAAATGCTGAAGGAAAAAAAAAAACAACTTTTATGCTAAAATAGTATATCCAGTCAAAATATCCTTCAAACATGTAAAAGAATAAAGACTTTCCCAGACACACAAAAGCTTGAGGATTTCATCAACACCAGACTTATAAGAAATGCTAAAGGTAGTTTTCCTATCTGAAAGAAAAGGACATTAATGAACACTAAGAAATCATCTGAATGTACAAAACTCATTGATAAGTACACAGAAAAACACAGAATGACATTGTAATTGTGTGTAAACTACTCATATCTTGAGTAGAAAGACTAAAAGAGGAACCAATCAAAAATATTAACTATGACAACTTTTCAAGACATACAGTACAATAATATATAAATAGAAACAATAGCTATAAATAGGTTGGGCATGGTGGCTCACACCTGTAATCCCGCACTTTGGGAGGCTGAGGTGGACAGATTGCTTGAGCCCAGGAATTTGAGACCAGCCTGGACAACACGGTGAGACCCCATCTCTACAAAAAATGCAAAAAATTGACCAAGTGTAGTGGTGTGTGCCTGTAGACGCAGCTACTTGGGAGGCTGAGGTGGGAGGATTGCTTGAGCTGGGAGGCAGTGGTTGTAGTGAGCTGAGATCACACCACTGCACTCTAGCCTAGGCAACAGTTTGAGACCCTGTCTTAAAAAAGAAAAAAGAAAAGAAGCAGAGACAACAAAAATTAAAAAGTGGAGTGCTGAAGGTAAAATGTAGAGTTTTTATTGATTTTCTCTATGCTCGTTTGTTAGTTTATGAAATCAGTTTTAAATTGTCACCACTTTACAATAATGGGTTATACTATTTGCAAGCAAACTCAAACCAAAAACATACAACAGATACACAAAAAATAAAAAGCAAGATATTTAAACATACCACCAGAGAAAATCTCCTGCACTAAAGGAAGACAGGAAAGAAGAGAAGACCACAAAACAACCAGAAAACAAAGTCACAGGAATAAGTCCTTATTAATAATAACATTGAATGTAAATGGACTAAACTCTCCAATCAAAAGACGTGGAGTGGCTGAATGGATACAAAAACAAGACCCCCTAACCTGTTGCCTACTAGAAACACTCTTTGTCTGTAAAGACACATATAGACTGAAGATAAAGTGAGGGACAAAGATATTCCATGTTGATGCAAACTAAAAAAGAGCGGGAGTAGCTATATGTATATCAGACAAAATAGATTTCAAGACAAAAACTATAAAAAGAGCAAAAGTCATTATATAATGATAAGGGGGTCAATTCAGCAAGAAGATATAACAGTTATACATATATATGCACCCAACACTGGAGCACCCAAATAGGTAAAGCAAATATTGTTAGAGCTAAAGAGGGAGAGATGGGCCCCACCCAATACAATAAGAGCTGGAGACTTCAATACCCCACTTTCAGCGTTGGACAGATAATTGAGATAGAAAGTCAACAAAAAAAATTTACCTAATCTGCCCTATATATCAAATGGACTTAATAGTTACCTACAGAGCACTTCATCCAACAGCTGCAGCATACACATTCTTCTCCTTAACACATGGATCATTCTCAAGGATGGACCATGTTAGGCCACAAAACAAGTCTTGGATAACATTCAAAAAATTGAAATTACATCAAGTATATTTTCTGATCACAATGAAATAAAACTAGTAATCAATAAGAGGAGGAATTTTAGATACTATACAAACACATAGAAAATAAACAGTATGCTCCTAAATTACCAGTGGGCCAATGAAATTAAGATGGAAATTTTAAAATTTCTTGCAACAAATGATAATGGAAACACAACATACCAAAGCCTGTGAGATACAGTGAAAGCCATACTAAGAGGAAAGTTTATAGCTATAAGAGCCTACATCATGAATGTAGAAAACCCTCAAATAACCAACCCAACAATGGATCCTAAAGAATTAGAAGAGCAAGAGCAAACCAAACCCAAAATTAGTAGGAGACAAGAAATAATAAAGATCAGAGCAGAAATAAACGAAATCAAAACAAAAAAGTAGAAAAGATCAACAAAATAAAAAGTTGGTTTTTGAAAACATAAAATTGGCAAACCTTTAGCTAGACTAAGAAAAAATAAGACCCAAATAAATAAAATCAGATGAAAAAGGAGACATTACACCTGATACTGCAGAAATTCAAAGGATTACTAGAGGATACTATGAGCAACTATATGCCAATAAGTTGGAAAATCTAGAAGAAATGGATAAATTTCTAGACACATACAACCTACGAAGGTTGAACCATGAAGAAATCCAAAACCTGAACAGACCAATAACAAGTAATGAAATCCAAGCTGTAATAAAAGTCTCCCAGTAAAGAAAAAATGGGACCTGATGGCTTCACTGCTGAATTTTACCAAACATTTAAAAAAGAAATAACACCAGTCCTACTCAAACTATTCCAAAAAATAGAGAAGAGAATACTTCCAGACTCCTTCTACGAGGCTAGTTACCCTAATACTAAAACCAGACAGACAAAAACAAAAAAACTACAGGCCAATATCCCTGATGAACATTGATGCAGAAATCATCAGCAAAATACTAGCAAACCAAATTCAGCAACACATTACAAAGATTATTCAGGCTGAGCACAGTGGCTCGTGTTGGTAATCCCAGCACTTTGAGAGGCTGAGGTGGGTGGATCACTTGAGGTCAGGAGTTCAAGATCAGCCTGGCCAACATGGTGAAACCCCATCTCTTCTAAAAATACAAAAATTAGCCAGACTTGGTGTTGTGCACTTCTAATTCCAGCTACTTGAGGCAGAGGTGGGAGGATTGCCTGAACCTGAGAAATGGAGGTTGCAGTAAGCCAGGATCATGCCGCTGCCCTCTATCCTGGGTGACACAGCAAGACTCTGTCTCAAAAAAAAAAAAAAAAAAAGAAAAGAAAAGAAAAAGATTATTCATTATGATCAAGTGGGATTTTTTCTGGGGTGTGAGGATGGTTCAGCATATGCAAATCAATCAATGTGATACATCATATCAACAGAATGAAGGACAAAAACCATATGATCATTTCAATTGATGCTGGAAAAGCATTTGATAAAATTCAACATCCCTTCATGATTTAAAAAAAAAAAACTTAAACTGAATATAGAAGGAATGCAACAAATAAAAGCCATATACTATAGACCCCCAGCTTGTATCATACTAAAAGGATGATAAATGAAAAGTTGAAAGCTTTCTTGTAAGATCTGGAAAATGGCAAGGATACTCACTTTCATCACTGTTATTCAACATATTATTGGAAGTCTTAGCTAGAGCAGTCAGACAAGAGAAAGAAAGAAAGGGCATCCAAATTGGAAAGGAAAAAGTAAATTATCCTATTTTGCAGATGATATGAACTTATATTTAGAAAATCCTAAAGACTCCACCAAAAAACTGTTAGAACTGATCAATTTAATAAAGTTACAGGATACAAAATTGATGTACAAAAATTAGTAGCATTTTTATATGCCAACAGCAAGCAATCTGAAAAATCAAGAAAGTAACCCTATTTACAGTAGCTACAAATAAAATACCTAGGAATTAGCCAAAGAAGTGAAATACAATGAAACGTATAAAACACTGATGAAAGAAATTGAAGAGGACACAAAAAAGAGAAAGATATTCCATGTTCATGGGTTGGAAGAATCAACATTGTTAGAGTGTCCATAACACCCAAAACAATCTACAGATGCAACACAATCCTATCAAAAATACCAATGATATTCTTCAAAAAAATGGAACAATTCTGAAATTTATATAGAATCACAGAAGACCCAGAATAGCCAAAGCTATCCTGATAGAAAAGAACAAAACTGGAGGAATAACATTAACTGACTTCAGATTATACCACAGAGTTATAACAACCAAAACAGCATGGTACTGCTATAAAAACAGACACATAGACCAATGGAACAGAATAGAGAATCCAGAAACAAATCCATACATCTACAGTGAACTCATTTTCAACAGAGGTGCTAAGAACACATGTTGGGGCAAGGACAGTTTCTTCAATAAATGGTGCTGGGAAAATTGGATATCCATATACAGAAGAATGAAACTAAACTCCTATCTTTTGCCATATAAAAAATCAAATAAAAATGAATTAAAGACTCAAACTATGAAAGTACTAAAAGAAAACAATGAGAAAACCCTCAAGGAAAGATTTTTTTTTTTTTTTTGAGTAATACCCAACAAGAACAGGTAACCAAAGCAAAAATGGACAAATGGTATCATGTCAAGTTAAAAGGCTTCTGCACAGCAAAGGAAACAAAGTGAAGAAAGAACCCACAGAATGGGAGAAAATATTTGCAAACTATCCATCTGACAAGGGATTAATAACCAGAATATATAAGGAGCTCAATAACTCTAGGAAAAAAATCTAATAATCTAATTTTAAAATGGGCAAAAGATCTGAATAGATATTTCTCACAGGAATATATTCATATGGCAGACAAGCATATGAAAAGGTGCTTAACATCACTGATCACCAGAGAAATGCATATGAAAACTATAATGAGGTATCATCTCACCCCAGTTAAAATGGCTTTTATGCAAAAGACAGGCAATAACAAATGCTGGTGAGGATGTGGAGGAAAGGGAACCTTCATACACTGTTGGTGAGAATGTAAATTAGTAAAGCCACTATGGAGAACAGTTTGTTGATTCCTCAAAAAAAAAAAAAAAAAAAAAAAAAACTAAAAATAGAACTACCATATAATGCAGCAATCCCACTACTATGTTTATAGCCAAAGGAAAGGAAATCAGTACATCGAAGAGATACTACACTCCCATGTTTATTACAGCACTATTTACAATAGCAAAGATTTGGAAGCAACCAGTGTCCATCAGTAGATGAATGGATAAAGAAAATGTGGTACATATACACAAAGGAGTACTATTTGGTCATAAAAAAGAATGAGATCTCTGTCATTTGCAACAACATGGATGGAACTGGAGGTCATTATGGTAAGTCAAATAAGCCAGGCACAGAAAAAATTTACATGTTCTCACTTATTTATGGGAGCTAAAAATTAAAACAATTGAACTCATGGAGATGGAGAGTAGAAGGATGGTTACCAGAGGCTGGGAAGAGTAGTGGATAGGGAGAAGGAGGTGGGAGGTGGAGGACAATTGGGGATGGTTAATGAGTACAAAAATATTTAAATAGAATGAATAAGATCTTGTATTTGATGGCACAACAGGGTGACTACAGTCAACAGTAGTTTACTGTGTATTTTAAAATAGCTAAAAGGGTATAATTAGATTGTTTTCAACACAAAGAAAGGATAAATGCTTAAAGTGATGGCTACCTCATTTGCCCGATGTGATGGTTATGCATTGTCTGTATCAGAATATCTAATGTACTCCACAAATATATACCCTTACTATGTACCCACCAAATTTTTTTTAAAAACAATACCACTTTTCACTTATCAAATTGGCCAAAATTAAGTTTGAGGATATTATGTATTTGTGGGGATACCTATTTCTCCACACTTTCACCAATACTTGATAAACCTCTAAGAACCTGTTTTGTCAGCCAAAAAAAACTGGCTAATATTTTCCCAGCCGACTTCTTAAGAATATGAGATTATCTGAGATAATCTGGTGAGATTACAAAGTGGTACAGAAGCATGTTATTACTACCCAGTTCTTCCAATCTTGTCTCTGTTCTCTAGTCTAGGGTTAGGATAGTGGGCCTTCATTTTGGGTATACATTAGAATCACCTGGAGAAGTCAAAAATGTATAAATAACTTTGGCCCGTAACCCAGTTCACTTGAATCAGAATTTCTGGTGGGTTTGCCCCTGGGCAGTAGTATTTAGGTGATTCTGTTATGTAGCCAGGATTGAAAATCACCTGGAACCAGGCAGCTTGGATTTGAAAATTGGCTTTGTCACTTATTAGCTATTTAGCCTTGGGCAAGTTACTTAATCTCTCTGTAAAATGCCCTTATCTGTAAAATGCTGAAAATTATGTCTAAGTAATAAACAGTTGTGAGGAGAAAGTTAGGTAATTCATCTGAAGCACTTAGATTGCTGCCTGGCACATAGATTTAGTAGATATTAGCTCCTACTGCTATTGTTGCAGTTATTGCTAAACACCATAATATTCTAGTGAGAAAATGGTTGGTTAAGTCTAGTTCTTTTTTTTTTGTCAGGAAATTTTATTTGAACATTCTAAAGCAATAATGCTTTAGATGTTACTTAAGTGTCCCAGACAGGATTAACAAAATTAAATGTCTCGAAATTACAAATTTGGCTCCTGTCGGAGTCTCAGAAAATAAACAGAAGAAAACAACCCCCCTCCCAAAAGAAGTATGACACACAGATTTTGAAGAAACCCCAATGTTTCATGCAATGGTAGGCAAGATGTAAAAGGCCATCCAAATCACACATTTCTACACCAATCATCATAAGAAAAAAGTACTCTGTAGTCGATCTGTACATCCAAATGCATTTGGGAATGTACACCTACGTTACATTATTTAATGTTATATACATCTATTACCCACCCCCCTTGTTGTTAATAATTTCTTATGTAAAACCTTCATTCAAACCCAAAAGATGTAAGACTAACTTGGGGGGAAAAAAGATAATCACTTTAGACATTCAGTTAAAATGTAGTTTATCTAAATCTCAAAATGTTTAATAAAAACAAGTATCTTCTCCATTTAACACTTTGCTTTCTAACTGTACAGTAAATTGCATTGTAAAGAGTACACCTCTGTCTTCAAGCTGTGTCTTCTTTGGATGGAATTAAGATGTAACTGTATAGTTTTAAGATAAATAAATGGGAAGTTGGTCCAACTAAGATGACAGCAGATATATTACATGCAGGATTTAATAGTTTCTAATTCTCTCTTTAAAAAAAAAAAGGATGCAGTTGGATTGGGAAAAAAAAAAAGTCAAAAAAGAACCCAGATTCAATATATAAAAATGTCCCACGATAGGTCGACAATGGCAGTAAAAATAAGAGGAAAAAAGTAATCTTTCTGGAACATCATTTTTCAATAACATAGAAACACTAAGTGCCAGGAAGGTTCCTATTCATGTAATTTTAGCATCCAAGTTTCCCTTTATTTATTTGATTGGAACAAATGCTTTAAATAAACTATTTGTCCTCTTCACTGAAGAGAGCTGGTCTATTTCATCTTTAATGAGCTAGTTTTTGGGAAGATTAGCCATGTGCTGTAGTAATGCCTACTGCATAAAATCCAAGCATTTGCTGTGAACAGTTGGAGAAAGCAGTCAGGAAGAACCTAGGATCAATGGAAATAGATGTTACTTTAAGCCATCGATGAAAGAGAGACCCACAAAGTACCCAGTGTGTTAAAGCCCAAATCTCTTCTTGCGTTTGTTTGTTTTTGCTGTGCAAGTTCCACCCCTATGAAAAAGAAATTGATCCGAAGTTCCAGGTTTTCTTGGGTCTCTAGTCAATTTTCACATTAGTATAGATTTTTCGGACAAAGACACTTGTTCCCATGTAACCAATCACTCCACACATTATCCCCAAGGCTGTGCTAAATACCGCCATATATCCAAAGTAAAATGATGTTTGAAATAAACCATACATCTTTGTTTTGAAAAAATAGTAGTAAAAGGAATACATGTAAACATAGATTGCAGTCGATGCAGCAGAGAGAAAACTTGTCCATTGCCACCGGTAATCTTCTGCATTTAGTAGAAAATATGTGCACACAATAGTCACACAGACAGTCACAATGCACAGGATAACCAGCACCAGCATCATGAAGCCATAGACAAAATATATCTTATATGCCCAGAAAGACGTGAAGATGAAATACATTTCAATAAAGATTGAACCAAAAGGTAAAATTCCACCCAGGCAAACAATAACCGCAGGCTCCATGAACCATTTTTTTCTCTGATATAGGACGAGGCACAGCATTGACACGACAAGGAAAGTTGGGCTGACCTGACAGATTTCGGCCAAGTATTGTACCAACAAGATTTAGAGGAAGAATAACAAAAAAACAGATGCAACAAACGGCCACCATTGTTCCAAAAGGAATGGCTCTTGAAGCATGGTAATAAATGGCTATGAAATTGATGAAGAAGGCAGTGCCACACACCATAGCTGGGATAAGGAATGCCCCAATAAACATCTGCTTTATCCATCTCCTTCCTCCTTGTCTAGCATACAGACTTCCTCCAAAATAACCATTCACTGGAGACGTAGCAGCATAGACAAATACGGCTGTACTGAGCATTGATCCCCTGTCAGTATATAAATCTTGTATCATTGCAACAATAATAACAATGAGAGACACAGCAAATATCTGACATCCAGAACCAATCAGAGAGGAAAATATCGGTGACTTGATGGTCTAATACATCTCCATGCACCTGTTCCCATCCATATTCATTTCCTAGGTCTCTATCCATATCATCCATTTCTTCCTCTTTACTGAGCATAATCTTTTCTTAATGTTCTCATTAAAATCATTGAAACTAAGCCCACCAAGAAGATCACCATCATGAAGGAGTTGAAAATTGAAAACCAGTGAATCCGATGTTGAAAAAAGGACGGATCAAGATATTTGTCAAATCGATCTTCAAATTTCACATCTGACTTTTTCCATTTTACTGAATATGACATCTGGATTTTAGTATTCGGAACCAGTTTCACCTCTCCTTCACTAGTTAGATTAACATCAACAATTCGATTTCCATTAAAACCTATTTCAAGTTTTTTGTAGGTCCAAAGATAGTAATCTTCTCCATTTTCATCAGCCTCACCAACAATACCCCATATTGGTAAATCATCTATGTACATCTGGTACCAGTAATGATTTTTTATGGCATATACAAATGCGTCCCTCTTTTCTTTATCTAAATCAATTTCACAGTAAGTGGCTGGCATCACATTATCTTTAAATTTAATATCCAGACCACTAAGTTCCAGTTCAGCCCCTTGAAGTGCTTCTCCCAGAGTTACATGGTAATGACTGATACTTTTTTTTGGCCCCACACAGAATGGAAGTGAAAAGTATTTATATGTTTCTTTTTTTTTTCTTATTTATTTATTTATTTTTATTATTATACTTTAGGTTTTAGGGTACATGT